>NC_133651.1:191779406-191976113 GCF_009905375.1 Apium graveolens
AGCCAAATATCCAATACCATTCCATTTCATTCTTTATCCAACACCTTGTCCTGATCAACTCGAGAGATCCGCATCTATAATTAAAAAATATAACTTTAATCGTCTAAATGATAATAACTCGACGAACTGCGCATCAAAATCCTATCGTCTACCCATACGATAGCCCACACATAAAGGAAACAGTCAAACACAAGACTCTTGACCCACGTCCGCACACAATTCACATAGCACTTAAGCACATAACTCATGTATCACATAATTTATAACACACATCCCTCAATTCGTCAAAAGGTTCGACTCGATACATTTAAAACTGAAATCGAGTCAAAAATATGATTTATCGATCAATAATCGACTTGGAATGATTCGTAAAACAAACGACCTTTCGAAACAAAAGGATTTGGGTCTCGAAAGTATTTTTAATGAAAGCGGAATATTTTTCTGAGTCTGTACGCGTTCGTTTCGTATTAAACGGACGAACGGTTTATTTAATATGATTTTTTGAACATTTTTCGGAATTAAAACAGGTCTCTGAATCATTTTATAACTAAATAATAGGGCTCGAACACCTGAAAATAATTTTTATAAGAATTATCGAGCCTGGAAAATAATTTAAAATAATATTTTCTTGAAAATTGGGCAGGACCTCCTCTATTTCTCGGATTGCCAGTCGATATCGTATCTACACAACCAACAACAATCAACACAATAATTTATATTTACGCGTATAAGCACTCCAGAAATGAATAACACGGCCACCTGAACCAAAATTCGGACCAAAAGTGACTTCTCCAACAATTTCTAAAAATTATGAAATAAATATATAAACACTAACATGCTATAATATACACAAGTACGAAGGCGGAATTTCGGAATCGTTACCCAAAATAAATTCTGATCACCCCGAAGAGAAAATCTGATGTCCGGAAAATATCTCCAGAAAAATCCGAAATTAATAGCCATAGACATATACACGCTGAGATGCCATGAGAAGTAATCACCACCGTCATACTCCTTTTTAATGTCCCGAAAATAAATTAAAACGGAAATATAGCGGAAATATGCCCCGCAAATTTTCTTCTCAAAAGCTTGCAATATATATATACCTATGCGTAGGTATCGAAGCGCTGATCGTTTATATATATACCAATTGAAATTTGGATATACGGTTTGCAAGATATGAATTTTTGAAAATTAAAAGTAAATAAATATACAAGACAGAAAGAGACAGAAGAGAGTGAGAGAACGTTAGACACGGAGAGAGGCTGCTCCTGTTGGTTTGTTTTCCTTTTGTTTGTTTGTTTTTTTTTAACACAGCAAGACACGTGTGTGCATGTTGTATAGAAACAGGACGCGTGGTCCAGCGCTGCCACGTGCCCTGTGCATCCTCCATTCTGACCCGAAATCTGATTTTTAACGATACAATTTGCGAGTAAAAATAAATAAAATAAATTACCAAAATAATTCTAAAATTCTGAGAATAATTAAAAACTAGTAAAATAAAATTTTCATAATTTTTAAAGCATTTTTGACTTGCGCGCTATACCCGCATTTTATAATTAACGAACCGAGCTGCACTTGAAACAAATTCATAAAATCACGAAAATAGTCTTAAAATATTATAAATCTCCCGAAGTTTATATAAACATAAATTTCGTAATTTTAAAATAATTTTTGAAACGCAATTTATACCCGCTTTTAGCAATTAAACGATTCAAAGCGCAGGTAAAATTAATCCTAAAAATTCCCAAAATAATTTAAAATTCTCAAAATTGTCCAAACTTAAATAAATACGAGTTTCATAATTTTTAAAAAATTTTGGAATTAAATACGGATTTTACAAATAAATGAAATCAGAAAATCATACAGGGCTAAATAATTGATGAAATATTGATTTCTAAATTTTATAAAATCCCAAAAATAATTATTGTAATTATAAAACCATAAAAACAATTTTAGAGACAATCTAAGTATTTATGCAAATAAATATCCGAAAATAGATTACTTAGCTGCTAAGTAACTAAAAAAAATGATACAATTTAATACCATATTTGGATAATCATCAAAAACGAGCTTTTTATAAAACACCATATACGAAAATAATGTAAAAATATCCCGTCTCTCGAGAATACGGATTTTGTTGATTACCGAAATAACTATCGTATCGAAAATCTTGCGCCGGGCCGCGCACGAGTCAAACCGTAATCCGGATTGAAAAAGTCAAAACACAGAAAATGTCCGGAATTACCAGATTAGGTTATGAAGGAGTTTTAGGAAGAGTTTCGGGTTGTAAAAACGCAAAAACGGTTGAGGTTGGACGATTCCCGGTTTTATAAAATAATTTTGGTAATTACTCAGGAAATAATTAATAATTCATAAATCATTATAAAATCATATAACACTCCAAAAATTACCAGAAAAATATCACAATTATCTATATTTTATTCTGGACATATAAAAATTCAAATACTCAAATAATATCACATCTAAACACCCAAACATCAATTCCACTTATCAGATAATTCACCAAAATTCACATAAAATCACATAAATAATTCCAAATAATTATAAAAAGAATATCTGAAAATATGGGATATTACAATCTACCCTCCTTATAAGGATTCCGTCCTCGGAATCAGCAGAAGAAAGCACTAATTATTCTTCTAGCCAACTTTCCATTTTCAAATAACCTCAATTTTCCACAATCTAAAATAAATCTTGTGTTTCTTGTATAATAAAATTTTTATAGGAGCTTCACCGTGCACCACTGTTCCATTCACCTCTTTTGACCAATTCCTCAATAGAATCGCTTTACTGATTGCGAGAAAGAAGAATAGAAAGAAAGATAGAGAGAAGAAAAGAAAGAGATATAGAGAAATAAAGAAATAGATTGACTTCGCTATACACCCCTGATATTTTAATCGCATTGCAATCTACTGTTGCTCTTAATAATCCCATCACATAACCCTGCTTTGACTTGACCAGGAAAACTCAGCTTAACTTGATTGGCATACCTTCGAATGTTTGAGATGATAAAATCATGAAATTTCAAAAAGAAAAGAATTTGATATCATAACAGATGTCTCACCATTGTGGGTACCAAAGTCTGAATTTATGAGAAAGTGTTGTTGAAATGAAAGAATAACTGAGAGATCAATATGATCAAATGAACTTGGTGTTGCGTGTCCAAATTAAACACTACTAAAGGTTGTTAACCTTCATGTATTCACAATACACACAAGTGATGGCGTCTCATCCAACTCCTATCACACAGACATGTATACCTTGTGTCCCCTATAGTTAGAGTTGTTCATCTCAGTCAGAATAAAAGAATATCAAAGGGATCGAAAATCAAATGAATAAAACTGAAAAGATTTTAAAGCTGATATTCCTGAAGGAAATGAAATCCAGGGAACAAAATTATGTCACAAAATGAGCAAATGGTGTCACATCATCAAGAAACTATCCATCAAATAAGAAAAGTGGAATTAAATTATCATAACTTGACAGAGCTATCAAAACCTGAAAAAATAGGCTTCATGACAGCCTCTGGCACATTTAAAACATAGTTATGATTGAAAATGAGTGTTAGGGAATATATCCTCTAACAATTACTTCTTTTGAGAGAGGCCAAAAGAAATTATGGAAAGAAAAGGTATTGCCAAAGTCTTAATATTTATCTTCAATTTGAACTCTCCAGTTGACTTGCCATCTGATTCTAGACGCTTCTTCATGTTCCAAGGATATCGATAATCTTCATCATCGTCAAAACGTAGTAGCCTCAAAAGATTCCACAATAGAAGTTTGCAGCTTCCCGGAGTTCCATCCAGCTCAACACAACCATCTCGAATGAATGCGCCTATCTTAACTTATTCGTTGGCACTATATTCGATAGTCCAACAGGAACTCGATATGAGCTCAAACGTCCTCACATAGCTATACACACTCCTACACACTCTCGTTTCTAGTTTACTATAACCTCAGCTCTAATACCAACCTGTAACGCCCCCAAATCCGGGGTCAGAGGATTTGGTCGTCACTATAAAACTTCAATCCAAATTAACCTGTTAAATCAATAAATAAATGCCAGCGGAAGATAATTAGCATAAATGACCCCAACTAATCCAAGATCTTTTAAGGTTACAGTTCTAGAAACAAGAATTCCGAATTCCATCAATAATTTTTCACTTTCTTTTAAAACTCTTTTTAACAAAATAAATCCAAAACTAAACCCACTAGTATAACTTCGAAATGAAGTATACTAGGCCCAAATAAAATACACAAATATAATATAATATAAATAACTTTACACAATAAAACTTACACTAGCCTGCAAACCCTGGACTAACCACCTTCCAACAGCTTTTCTTTGCTTCCTCGAATTTCGCAGCTAAACAGCGCAAGCTAATCCTCGCTGGAGGTTAAATTTAAAAACAGGCAAGTATGAGCGAAAGAATTGCTCAACAAGTATCATTAAAGTAAAAGCAATTTCTGAAATATTTTGAAATAAATATATAAACACTAACATGCTATAATATACACAAGTACGAAGGCGGAATTTCGGAATCGTTACCCAAAATGAATTCTGATCACCCCGAAGAGAAAATTTGATGTCCGGAAAATATTTCCAGAAAAATCCGAAATTAATAGCCATAGACATATACACGCTGAGATGCCATGAGAAGTAATCACCACCGTCATACTCCTTTTTAATGTCCCGAAAATAAATTAAAACAGAAATATAGCGGAAATATGCCCCGCAAATTTTCTTCTCAAAAGCTTGCAATATATATATACCTATGCGTAGGTATCGAAGCGCTGATCGTTTATATATATACCAATTGAAATTTGGATATACGGTTTGCAAGATATGAATTTTTGAAAATTAAAAGTAAATAAATGTACAAGACAGAAAGAGACAGAAGAGAGTGAGAGAACGTGAGACACGGAGAGAGGCTGCTCCTGTTGGTTTGTTTTCCTTTTGTTTGTTTATTTTTTTTTAACACAGCAAGACACGTGTGTGCATGTTGTATAGAAACAGGACGCGTGGTCCAGCGCTGCCACGTGCCCTGTGCATCCTCCATTCTGACCCGAAATCTGATTTTTAACGATACAATTTGCGAGTAAAAATAAATAAAATAAATTACCAAAATAATTCTAAAATTATGAGAATAATTAAAAACTAGTAAAATAAAATTTTCATAATTTTTAAAGCATTTTTGACTTGCGCGCTATACCCGCATTTTACAATTAACGAATCGACCTGCACTTGAAACAAATTCATAAAATCACGAAAATAGTCTTAAAATATTACAAATATCCCGAAGTTTATAAAAACATAAATTTCGTAATTTTAAAACAATTTTTGAAACGCAATTTATACCCGCTTTTAGCAATTAAACGATTCAAAGTGCGGGTAAAATTAATCCTAAAAATTCCCAAAATAATTTAAAATTCTCAAAATTGTCCAAACTTAAATAAATATGAGTTTCATAATTTTTGAAGAATTTTGGAATTAAATACGGATTTTACAAATAAATGAAATCAGAAAATCATACAGGGCTAAATAATTGATGAAATATTGATTTCTAAATTTTATAAAATCCCAAAAATAATTATTGTAATTATAAAACCATAAAAACAATTTTAGAGACAATCTAAGTATTTATGCAAATAAATATCCGAAAATAGATTACTTAGCTGCTAAGTAACTAAAAAAATGATACAATTTAATACCATATTTGGATAATCATCAAAAACGAGCTTTTTATAAAACACCATATACGAAAATAATGTAAAAATATCCCGTCTCTCGAGAATACGGATTTTGTTGATTACCGAAATAACTAACGTATCGAAAATCTTGCGCCGGGCCGCGCACGAGTCAAACCGTAATCCGGATTGAAAAAGTCAAAACACAGAAAATGTCCGGAATTACCAGATTGGGTTAGGAAGGAGTTTTAGGAAGAGTTTCGGGTTGTAAAAATGCAAAAACGGTTGAGGTTGGACGATTCCCGGCTTTATAAAATAATTTTTGTAATTACTCGGGAAATAATTAATAATTCATAAATCATTATAAAATCATATAACACTCCAAAAATTACCCGAAAAATATCACAATTATCTATATTTTATTCTGGACATATAAAAATTCAAATACACAAATAATATCACATCTAAACACCCAAACATCAATTCCACTTATCAGATAATTCACCAAAATTCACATAAAATCACATAAATAATTCCAAATAATTATAAAAATAATATCTGAAAATATGGGATATTACAAAGACTGCTAGTCCTCCTTATGTAAGGTTGGAACCATTTATCCCCTATCCTAAGACAAATCTGTCAAGGGTATTAAAATGGCGAAAATGGTCGGTCAAAGTTAAGAATTAGCATGATAAGGTTGCAGCTGTTGTTATCTCTGTTTATAAAAATATCTAATCCAACTGAACCCAAGCTGATAAGTTGGGTACCAAGAACTTTTAATCCTTTGTGAATGCAGGACATAACAGGTTAATTGATTCATATGTATTCTTGGTAATTCATACTCAAGGCATATGATAAAAAAAGAGCCTCACAATCAAATGTGATTGACAAAAGCTATTCCGTCAATAATCTTTGAAGATGAAAATAAAAGTTTTCATTACGGGACAAGCTATACAGAAAATGGATGTCATTATGAACTCAATAATTGCTATCACTGATAACAACTAATTATTGGAGTCATTGATAACAGTTGAAGCAAATTCCTTGCTGGAGAATCAAGGCACAAATCCTCTTATCAGACAGTTCTGCATCAAAGGATAAAATGTCAATTGAAAGAGGGATTAGTGTCTCATCTGAAGCAGGAAGGTTGAGAAGCTTGCTCTTCTTAGAGTAAGGAAATGATATGCTCATAGCTAGACTGGAATCTCAGGAAAGGTGAAGTTAATAGTTTCTACTATAAAGCTTCATCTGACAGAAGTTTAGCTATGGCATAAGAAGCTCTCACCCTTGAACACCAACTCAAGGAACTCTTTTGTGAAAAGGGATTAGTGAGAGGACTGCCTCATCTGGAATTCTAAAGATGATAAATGTGAGGCATGTCAGAAAGAGGAGTCAAAGATAACATCACATCAAAGAAAAGATATACCTTAGTGATGGTGGTTGACTACTCTTATTAATCAAAGTTGTTGTTCGTGCATTCTCAAGACAAGACATCACAGATGGTGATTGATTACATCATATTAGAAGATCAAACATGAAGCAACTGTAAAAGAAATGATCTTGTGGACATATAATGGGACTGAATTCAAAAAGCAGTTCTAATTAATATCTGTAGTATCAAGAATATTTTGAGACATATTCAGCACTGGGAAGCTCCATTTCATGATGGAGTGGTACAAAGGAAGAACCAGAACTTGATTAAAGCTACAAGGGAAATATCCAGCTAATCAAGACTTTCTAAATACCAAAGGGCTGGAGCAGTCAAAACAGTTTGCAACAAGTAAGATCAAGCCTTGATCTGGATGTATACATGGAGACTACTAATGAGTTAATGGCCAACAGAAGCAAACACTGGATAACCTGAAAGTGTTTGAAGAGAATGTTCTACAAAAGCAAACAGTAAAATGTTTTCAGTTGTTTGAAGATCTTGGCATTTGCAGCTAAGACTTGTTAAGATATTTTTCATGGCTACTCAGTGGAGTCTACAACCTACAGGGCATTTGTGGTTGAAGTAGAAATTAATGGTATTGATGATTCATATCCAAGCAGTGGAATGACAATGTATCTACGCATCTCATTACTATAATGAAGCCAGTCAGCAAGGGTAAAGATTTTCAGGAAATCCCAGCAACAGCTTAGGGGGAGCAAAAGAAGGATCAACCAGTCAGAAATAACACCACATTGAAATTCAGAGGACACAACAAGAACATATCTGCTGAGACAAAGGGTTTGATGTCAAGTCTATTCCCAGAGTCTAGTTCTTAAGTGATCCAGATGGTGGAGTAATGATTAGCAGGGCTACTAAGTGCAAATGATTATTTCTCTAGTTTTCTATCTAATGAAGAAACTAAGAAAGTTACAATAGCTCTGATAGATCCAGATTGATTGGGTGATTGCAAAGCAAGATGAACTCAATCAGTCAGTAAGCAGATTGTAGGGAAGCTGGTATCCAAACCAAATGACAATATTGTAATTGGTACAAGGATAACCAGAAATCATACTGGATGACAATGGCATTGTTACGAGTGACAAGGCCAAACTGGATGCTAGGTTATTATCAGGAAGCAGTATCTAGCAGAAAGCACCAGTGACGAGACTTGAGGATATTACGACATATCAGGCACCTGATGCAAATTACACTTGGAATTGGACTCTAGTAGATGTGTACAAGTGCACTCCTAGTTGGTGAGTCAAAATAGGAAGTCAATGCACCACAGTTCATGGACTTTACAGTTGCAGATCTATTGGACTATGTATATCTCTTCTTCACAAGCTCACTTCAGGTTGGTATGAACTAGTATACTACTTAAGCAATCGTCAAGGACATGGTATGGCATTCTAACTGAAGTTACAAGTTTAATATAAACTAGTAGAGTCGTTATACTAATAACTCTCGTATCACTAGGCACAAACATATTGTTTTATATGTGCAGTGATATAATGATAATGTTATATGTTGGTCTACTAACAAAAACTTGTGCAAGATTATTTGCTAAGTAATTGCAGAGTAGGTATGGAGGAGCGTTTGGAAATGTTGCAATTCTTTTTGGGATTACTTTAAGCAAGCCATTAGAATAATTCTTTTAGGAGCTCAAGCAAGCCAAAAGAACAATTCTTTTAGGAGCACAAGTAAACCAAAAGAATGATGGCAATACAAGTAAGTTAAGGATCTTTTGAAGATGCAAAATTTGGAAGATTCTGAACATGTCAAGACTACTTACCAACAGAAACCACTAAAGCTTGATCAGTGCAACTCAGGTAAAATGACAAGCTATAGAGGTATGACAAGCACACTCTTTTACTCAAATGCTAGTAGCCAACATGTAATGTTCTCAAGATGCCAAAGTGCAAGGTTCCAAGTGGATCCTAGAGAATCCATTCTTATAGCTATTAATAAGATTATTAGATATCTTAAGGGACTATCAACTCTTGGAGTAAAGTACCCTAAAGATATTGTGCTTAACAAGTTTAGCTATATAGATATAGATTACACAGGTTGTAAGAAAGACAGGAGAAGCATCTCTGAAGCTGTCAACTTAAGTGACAGGAGAAACATCTCGAGAAGCTGTCAACTTCGTGGAAGAAGATGAACTTCTTGTTATGATAAGAAACAACTTCAAATCCAACAACTCTGTGGAACACTCTATGACAAGGCACCTTCACACCAGGTATCATTTATTTCGAGAGCATGTCTTTTAGTCAAAGAGTCACTTGCAGAAACACTTATTAAATCACTTGTTAAAATTAATCTTTCAAGACTGGTTTGTAAGTGTGGGATATCATTCATTGCATATTAGTTGGAAATCCCATCTGTAAGGAATTCTTCATATAAGTTCACAAGTATTAAATCTTCAATATTTAAAGGATTTGTGAATTTGTCAGTAATCCAGTACTTCGTACTTAGTGCTAATATCTTGATTATCATGAGTACAATGTCATATACATTTGTGGTAGTTAAGTATTACATCATTAAGTTTGAATATTATTTTAATTGATTTAAAATTATGACTGTAGAAAATTCCATTCCATATCAGTCTCATAATTTGAATTATATTAAAATAATATGCAGCATAGTTATTTGTATCATGTACGAATAATTGTGGTAATTTTAGTATTAGTGATATTATTTAGAATTTTTGTTCTAAGTAATAAATGCTTATTTCTAAAATTACTGATATTGAAAGTTGATGTATTTTCTAAGTCATGATTATAAAACTCTCAATATTTTATATGCATAGAAAGTATTTCTAAAATTACTAATTATTCAGAGAGTGATTGCCATGTATATAAGTCATATATCCTATTGGTGATTATTCAAGGATAATTATAAATATTTAAGTGCTAGTATCTAACTCATAGATATTTAGTATTTATTTATTTAATATTTATTTTGGGTAGTTTGGATTATGGAAATTGAAGCAATTCAATGATTTTATTTGCTCCATAATTTAAACTGATTTAAAATAAATGAGCAGCATGATTGATTATATCTAAATCTGACAACAATTGATATCTAGTATATTTATTGTAACTTATGTGTTATAAGTTAATTATGAGATTTTGGTTTTTGTGATTTTAGCAATGCTTATATCTCAAGAACTCACTGAGATCAGAATCATGATTGTAGCATGATTAGTTGTATGTTAATTTTTGACTTGTATCAGCTAATGATATTTAGTTAAGAGTTCAAGTATGAATTAATTGTGAAGTATTAGTATTTTTGGCATTACTTTGAACTCCTCTAAGTAATCAATGATTATCCCCAGTCACTTATACTAATATAAAAAGTATAAAAATCTTTCTTAAACTACAACTATGGTTGCAATGTTTGATGCTTTATTATAAGTAACCATATGTTGTCAAGTTGGAATAATTTTTATACTTATTTGCAAATTCCTAAACACTTTTATAATAGATGCAATACTCAATGGATCAAAGTATATGGAACTTAGAATATTTTTCTAAGATTGCAAACAAGACAATGTTGGTTAATGTTGCTTTATTTATCGAACCAATATTGTTTGAGATATTACAGTTGTTAGGAGTTAACAATTGTATGTTATATGAAATTGAATGCTGATGTCTTTTTGATAGATAATTGGTATTTAATTCATTAATATCTTATTTTAATATTTAAAATAGGATGCAACATAATTATTGGTATCTAAAGTACTTGACAAGTATCAGACAATGATATATTGTTAATATTTTGTTATAGATAATTGTGAGATTTTAAGTTCTAGTGATTTTATATGAGTTGCTACATCTGACAGATTCACTGCAATTTGAAATTAGCATAGTCAATCTTATTAATGATATTTATCAATAAACAATTTTGTTGATTATAATCTTATAAAGATAGATTATGGAGCTTTTGACATGAATGAGAATTTCTTAGACTTTACACTAAGTGATCAATGCTTTTACAAAAACTCATTCATATTGAAAGATAAAATCTTTCTTTCTCTTCTTAATACTGTTAGGTTATCAGTCTGTGTCTTATCAAACCATTTATCTTTTTAGGCATAAAAATAGACTTGTGCACTCGAATAGTTTTAGGAGAAATTCAAACTACTTTCTACAGTGGTGATTGCTTATTTCATTAAAATCCTTTGAAATCACTATTGTACATCATTTCTCTTAAAAGATTAGAATGCATAATTTTCATTCATTATAGATCTTAAATGCATTTTATCTCTACATTGTATATGTTTTGTGATACAGGTTCAGCCTCCAATGACCTTCTTTCATTTGATAGTCATGAGGTTGAAAACCCATAACTTCTATCCCAGACTGTAAAGACAAACATAGAAATAGAACCAACCAACACTCTCTTACCCATAGAATGAAGTATGAATGAGCGTGAGGGAGATAGTTCCTTAGTGCACCACATAAGGAAGGTTCTGAAGTCAACCCAGCAGCTCTATCTCCTACAAAGTTGAGTAGTATTAAAACTGAGGCAACTGCTAGCTCCCATACATCTTCTCAAAAAGATGTAATGGCTGAAAAGGCATAAAAACAGTTACTAGATTCATCCTCTCAATATGGTACGTCTATTGAAATTCACATGTCGGTTAGGGTACCGATATAGTGTCACCACCTTAAACATAAGCAATTCTTGATGCACAAGGAAAGGTTACACACACAAAGGATGAGTTGACGGAAATAAGAGTTTTGACCATTTTACGATCATATTCGATTGTTCAAGGTTCTTTAATGGACCAATTGCTTTTACAGGTGTTAGGAGAGGATACTGATCCAATAGTCATATGTCAGTAGTCAGTGTCTACCTCCCCAAGACTAATAAACCTGGATGCATCTGCCGATAGTGGATCTGACATAAGTGCAGATCAACAACTTATTGACAATGATTCAGATATTACCTGATGAGTCACAAGGAAATGTCTTCACAGAGATTAGAAGGAAACTTTGATCTTTATGCTAAATTCTTTGGATCATTATTTACCTTCCCAGAGTTCAAATCTGGAACCCTAAAAGGGAAACTAGCAACTTGTAGATTATGATTCAGATTCATCTGACGAGTTTAACAAGGATGGGGATTTGCGAACTCCCATTACACCACATGTGACCTCCTTAAGGATGTCTAAGGTGATTTTCCTTGCAGGTACAACTGGATTTTGGAGCTATTAGAGGAGTAATACATTTGTGAGAATGAGTGTAAACACGAGTCGAGAAAAGAGTGAAACACTTGTGAGGCACACGAAACAGAATCACATACTCACAGTGAGGAAGAAAGACAAAAACCATATCCCACTCCCTATCCCTAAACATGGTTCTTGATACTTCGGGTCTCGAATCTATTTATGATTGGAACCTAACTTTTAGGGACCTAACATTTACAGATTGAAGTAGAATGCTTCGGGACTTTACAAGTTGGGAGCTAAGAATTGGTAACAATTGATGATCTCACAGTTGGGAGGTATAAGGAGTTGGGAATATTGGTTAACAGGACGATCAACAGTGAAGCCACTTTGCAGAATTTCAAGGGACATGGTTGATCAGACTATGACTTGTTATTTCTTTTCCAACCAAGTGAAATATGAGAACTCCTTTAGACGACAACATACATTCCTTCTCTAAGGGGGAGATAAAAGCTTATATAATTGTTTGGAGGATTCCTCAACTAAGGGGGAAAAATAGCAGGGAGGAGGAAAAAGGTAAAGCACATGTACACTACACCACACCATTGTTGTTTGTAACTACGGATCCTATTGTACGGGAGAGGAGGTAAACACAAGGTGATTTCCTAGTGATCAAAAGAAGTGGTTTGGTTCATCACTATTCTTCATAAGGGAATAAGCTGTTTTCTAAAAAGGGAGTACCATTGGTTTTCATCTGCGGATCCTATTGTACGGGAGAGGTGGTAAACAAAGGTGATCTCCTTTAAGCAGTTGATTCTCACAGGGGGAGAAGCAAGAGAGATATGTGCTTCTCAATAGGAAATGTGGTTGTACAAAAGAAGTTGCTGATGATTACTTCAAGACTGAGAAGTATTATCTGGCAGAGAATTGAAGAACCAAGGAAATGAAGATGAAACTACTTGAAGATCAGTTCAGTGCTAGAGGCCTTCATTTCAGTTACTCAAGAAATCTGGAAATGCAGTATTTGATCCAGAAAACCAGTAACATTATTTACTAATCCTGGTACATTACTTTCTCTAGTTGTTAGTTGAGTTATCCTCTCTATTTAATTTGTTTGTTAGGTTTAACAGTCAAATATGGGAGATTGTTGGTGAGACTACGTAGCTGTATGAACAGTTACGTGATAACTCAACACGAGAACAACACTAGGACAATACAGGTTAATAATACTATGACTACACAAGAAATCAGGATGAATGAAGACAAGGAAAATACAAAGAATCAGAAGATTAGAAGAAGGCTTGAAGTCTGTTTACAGGTCACTGAAAGAAGTTCATTAATATGTTCATGCCTCAGTGAAGAATAAAGGTTAAAGAATTTCAGGGTTTCAGAAATGATGAAGATTCAGTGTATAAAGTGCTACCAGAAGATTTCAGTGTATTGGCATTGATTTAAGATAGACAGTGTATGAAGCATAGGTATTTGAAGAATTGAAGACATGGTATAAATAGAGGTTAAAGAAGACAGCTGCAGTCTTGAAGTTATACTCACTGACAGGAGCTCATTTATATGTTCAAGTGTCGGTAAAGAACAGTGGATGAAGTGTTCAAGATTGTAGTAGCAATGAAGACGTTGTTTAAAGTATCAAAAAGGATTCCAGTGAAAGTACAGTTGTTTATTGATGGTCAGTGTTAGAAGCAATGGATATTCAACCAATCTGTATCAACTTAGAAACAAAAGACAAATTGAATTAGGTTCTCTCAATGCTAGTTGTTTGTGAATCAGACCAGTGCACCAAACATCAGTATACAAGAAAGGGATTTTAATTTAATTACAGAAGAAGGTGTTGATACAGTGAAGAATGGAAAAACAGAAGTAAAATATTCTAAGGAAGAAGATTCTTTACTCTGGTCACCATTGAAGTGTAAGTATGGTCGCCATAGAGCTCATGTGGTCGCCATAGAGCTCCTGTGGTCGCTATAGAGCTCTTGTGGTTGCCATAGAGCTCATGTGGTCGCCATAGAGCTCCTGTGGTCGCCATAGAGCTCCTATGGTCGCCATAGAGCTCTTGTGGTGGCCATAGAGGTCATGTGGTCGCCATAGAGTTCCTGTGGTCGCATAGAGCACCAATGGTCGCCATAAAGCACCAGTGGTCGCCATAGAGCACCAGTGGTCACCATAGAGCACCAGTGGTCGCCATAGAGCACCAGTGGTCACCATAGAGCTCAATTGGTCTCCATAGAGCCACACAAATGCTGGTCTCCATAGAAGAAAAGACAAAGGATACTCTAGTCACCATAGAACACTTGGTTGATTTTCCAGCGAATTATATAGCAACAATTCAAGGATATTTGTGGATATAAAGTTGCCAGCTGTCCAAATAAATTGAAAGTCTACATAGAGAAGCAGAATATATAACAATTAAAATTATCATTGTTATTAGTTCTGTTCATTTTCTCTCACGAGAGGTGATGAAAACAAGAAGTAAAGATTTATAGAGAAGCTCTGGTACCTTGGATATCCGTTTAACTTCTCACCGGAGTAACATTATAATGCCCGTTTTAACTCTTGTATATTCATAGGGGCATTATAATCGTTACCCGGTAATTAAATCCTTAGACAAATAAAAGCTAGATCATTGTATAGGATTTGATTTGTAAATCTTTGTAGTAGCTAGGAACTTTGTTGTTCTTAGATTATATCCAGTTAATTTATTTACTGGAGTGTAGCAACACCCCTCACGGATTTATATACGAATATATATTTCCCCGAATATCTTGTGTTCCTCATTTTTATCGTTCCAAACACTATTCCTCTCTAGAACACTAAACCACTTATCGAACACTAAATCTATATCCGCTAAAGATTCGAAAGAATTTTTAATTTAGTGATTATCGTATTCAACTCCCCCTTCTATGATAATTCGGGACCTAACAATGTCACATATGAAGAGTTGATCTCCCTTGTTGACAGTTGGTTTGGGCTTGGCTAATACTTTGGATTGAAGACTGATAGGCTTGACCTTCTTGATTGCTCTCTTCTTTATTTTCCTTGGTTTGGTTTAGATTGGAATGTTTAGATCTGGAAGTGGTAGACTTTCCCAATCTATGGGTTCATCCTTTGGAATTATGGGTTCACCATTGAAATTCATGTCAGGATAAACCTTGAATTCAGCTTGCTCCATTGCGGGCATGGTTGTTTGACTTGAGGTGGTAGATTGGGTTGGCATATATTCTTCCTTATCTTCATTAAAATCCAGTCTCCTCTTTGGTTTGAGCTTGTACCTTTGTTTCTTAATTTGATTTGGTTCTTCTTGCTTTTCTTCAATCTGAGTCTCAGCTGTCACAGTGGGCATTACATATTTTGTGGTTGTAGGCTTCTTAGCTTGGTTCTTGGCATATAAAGTAGCTTTCTTTTGTTGTTGTTTGAGCCTCACCTTTTCTTCTTTCTTAGCATCTGCAAACTGTGGATGTCCAACCACCACACAGATTATTTTATCATTCCTGTAGATTTTGGCAATCCTTTTCTTTTATACTGACTCTCTAGGATCTTTGAAGAAAGTAATAGACCTTCCAAGCAGCTTCTTCTCATCAGGCTTTGGGAGTTTCATAGACTAGGTTCAATTGATTTTTGTCTGAGTTCTTTGGATAGTTTCTTTTTGGTTGAAAAATTATATTGGCCTTTGGAGATTTAATTGTTGAGGGTTGACCCCTTTCCATGATCCCTAAACTCATGTCATTTGTTGATATTGGTCTCAATTGAGAGAAACGAGAGAAGACTTTGTCTTGCTTCTCAGTTGGATCTTTAACAACCCAACTAATTAAGGTTTCTCAAGATAATACTTATTTATATACAAACTCCATTTAAATTTGATAAAAAGAAAATTCAACTTCTCAAAAATCCAATAAACTTATAATTCTTGAAATAAAATACAACTAAAATTACAACCACAATAAAAAACTCTAACAAAAATCTAAGAATAAAACCCAACTCCTCAAAATTCCGCAACTCGCACTCTTCCCGCTAAGTAGCCCTACTAAGTAAGAAAACCTGCCGGAGGAAAACAAAGCGAACAAAGGACCGACAATGAGCGAAAGGCTCATATACGGATATAAAACAACGCAGTACTGAACAAAGTCTAAAAATGATGAGGGTAAAATTACAACTGGATATCCGAATGAAGATCAAAAGAAATAATGAATAAAGCAATTATAGAATGGATACTTAACTAAAAAATCAAAGAATTTTTTTTAATCAACTTAATCTTACCACTCACGCATCATATAATCATAAATAATATAATCGAAGGTATAACTGATAAACTATAATCATACTCGTACACATACTCTTACACATATTCTCACACTTACAAAATAATACACAAAATAGCTTACATACGAACATGGGAGACAACCTTACACTTACAGGATATCCTACATTTTTGGTTATCCAGAAATATGTAGTCATCAAAACTTACAAGGGCTTGCACAACACAAAGCAAATGGTACCCCATATCTTACAGGAGCTTGCACGACAATAAGCACATGCCAACCAAAAGGACAAATCATAAACTTACTAGTCATGACTATACATGTCTCACAACATCAGCGGCACACCCATAAAATTTAATTACACCGCATAAGAGGTGTAAAGCATGAGATTATCCACTCGTGACAGATGTCTTGCAAACTCCCAAGTCATACAAATAACATAAATAACTCAAAATACATACTCAAATATCACATACCCAAATAATTTATATCTCCAAAATCCTATATAAATATATCAAAATAACCTCAAAACACTCTAATAGAGTATCACAAAACTAAACATCACACAAAATCACCAATTACTGAGAAGGTCAAATCTGATCAGTTCATAAGAATGTAAAATTAATGCATTAAGACAAATTCAAATGAAAAAGTACGAAACACGAAAGTCGTAGAAAATTCTGAGACTTTCCAGAATTGTAAGGCACGTCAAAAAAGAATAAGTAAAGAATTCAGAAAACAAATAAATGCAGACTGCAGAAAAGAATCAGCCCATAATCAGTTCAGTATTTTACAGTTTAAGGCATCTGAATTGTGGAATATGGCTGAGAAATGTAAAAGAAAAAATCAGATATCGAAAAGAGCTTTCCAGAATGGTATCACTCATAATTTTTGAAGAAATAGTCAATTTATAATGAATTTAGGAAGTGAAGACGTACAAGAAGAACTTAACCCACCAGATTATAGAAAAGGCAGATTTTAAGATAATTTCAGAAAGCTCAAAGAATGAAAAAAAAGATAATAAAATTATCTTTCCAACAAGTCTAAAATCATAACAATCCAATAAATAGAGAATTAATTACGAATTTTACAAGAATTCAGACTACTAGAACCGATGCACAAGAATTCGATGAAGTACAACAAGATTGATAGTATAACAAAAATATCCATACCTCGAGATCTTAGTAACCGAGAATGATAATCAATAAATTCAGAACCCCAATCAAAAGAACCCTAATTTCTTATAACTCCAAATCCAAAATCTTTGATTAAGCTTTGATAATCATCTCTTTCTCCTTGCTTAACTTCTCGTCTCTTTTTCTAATCTCTTTCACTCCCTTCTCTTCTCTCCATCACTTTCTCACTTCACCTCCCTCTTTCATAAAAAAATAACGCAAACTCCCTTTTTTACAAACCCTAACTCTCCTTTTTTCTTCCTTTTTTCTCTTTTTTTAATAAAAGCCTTACTATTTTTTTAATTAACACTCTTAAAATAATATTTTTATTATAAATATAAAAATAAACTCACACAAACTAATTTAATTATAACACATTGATATTAATAAATAATTAAATTAAATAATCCAACTAAAAATAATTATAATCTATCGGGATGTTATATTCTTCCCTCCTTACAAAAATTTCGTCCTCAAAATTTAACTTACGCACCACTACTCAAAAAGGCGAATACAATGAATACAAGACAAATATCAAAGAAACAAAAAACGAAGCACATTCTTAAATAAATGATCATTCTAAAGTCTACCCACGCTCACAGGTCGAGCTTAAAGGGAACTCTAAAAATAAAATTATATTTTGTAGTACCCAAAATTCACACTTGGAGCCTAAAGGCAAGTCTACAGAATCTTAAAACTCTAGCTCTGATACCAACCTTAACAACCCAACTAATTATGGTTTCTCAAGATAATACTCCCACCATCCCAATTTATCTGTAATGTTTGACTTTTTGATGTCAAATTGACCCAATTTTGACTGAAAATTTCATATTGTATATAATCAAAAAAAATTATAAAAATTATATCATTACAAAGTGCACATAATCTACTTTAATACTTATTCTTCAATTTTCAAAATAATGAAAGATTGATGTTTTTTTTATGGTCAAAGTTGAGCAAATTTGACCACAAAAAGTCAAACATGACAAATAAATTGGGACGGACAAAATACTTATTTATATCCAAACTCCATTAAAATTTGATAAAAAAATCAACTTCTCAAAAATCCAATAAACTTACAATTCTTGAAATAAAATACAACTAAAATTACAACCACAACAAACTCTAACAAAAATCTAAGAATTAAATCCAACTCCTCAAAATTCCGCAAC
Source organism: Apium graveolens (assembly GCF_009905375.1). NCBI lineage: Eukaryota > Viridiplantae > Streptophyta > Magnoliopsida > Apiales > Apiaceae > Apium > Apium graveolens. The sequence continues at coordinate 191,798,342 of NC_133651.1, forward strand.
TCGCACTCTTCCCGCTAAGTAGCCCACATAAGTAAGAAAACCTGCCGTAGGAAAACAAAGCGAACAAAGGGCCGACAGTGAGCGAAAGGCTCATATACGGATATAAAACAACACAATACTGAACAAAGTCTAAAAATGATGAGGGTAAAAGCACAACTGGATATCCGAATGAAGATCAAAAGAAATAATGAATGAGGCAATTATAGAATGGATACTCAACTCAAAAATCAAAGCAATTATTTTTAATCAACTTAATCTTACCACTCACGCATCATATAATTACAAATAATATAATCGAAGGTATAATTGATAAACTGTAATCATACTCGTACACATATTCTCACACTCACAAAATAATACACAAAATAACTTACATACGAATATGGGAGACAATCTTACACTTACAGGATGTCCTACATTTTCGGTAATCCAGAAATATTTAGTCATCAAAACTTATAGGGGCTTGCATAATACAAAGCAAATGCTACCCAATATCTTACAGGGACTTGCACGGCAACAAGCACATGCTACCCAAAAGGCCAAATCATAAACTTACTGGCCATGGCTATACATGTCCCACAACATCGGCGACACACTCAAACAATTTAATTACACCGCATAGGAGGTGTCAAGCACGAGATTATCCACTCGCGACGGATGTCTTGCAAACTCCCAAGTCATGCAAATAACATAAATAACTCAAAACACATACTAAAATATCACACACCCAAATATTTTATATCTCCAAAATCATATTTAAATATATCAAAATAACCTCAAAACACTCTAATCAAGTATCACAGAACTAAAAATCACATAAAATCACCAATTACTGATAAGGTCAAAACTGATCAGTTCAAAAGAATTCCAAATTAATGCATAAAGACGAATTCAAATGAAAAAGTGCGAACCACGAAAGTCGTAGAAAATTCTGAGATCTTTCCAGAATGGTAAGGCACGTCAAAAATGAATAAGTAAAGAATTCAGAAAACAAATAAATACGGACTGCAGAATAGAATCAACCCCTAATCAGTTCAGTATTTTACAGTTTAAGACATCTGAATTGTGGAATATGACAGTGGAATGTAAATGAAAAATACAGATGTCGAAAAGAGCTTTCAAGAATGGCATCACTCATAATTTTTGAAGAAATAATCAATTTACAATGAATTTAGGAAGTTAAGACGTACAAGCAGAACTTAACCCACCAGATTATAAAAAAGGCAGATTTTAAGATAATTACAAGCATAATTTCAAAAAACTCAAAGCACGAAAAACAAAGATAATAAAATTATCTTTCTAACAAGTCTATAATCACAACAATCCAATAAACAGAGAATTAATTACAAATTTACAAGAATTCAGATTACTAGAACTAAGGCACAAGAATTCGATTAAGTACAACAAGATTGATAGTATAACGAAAATATCCATACCTCGAGATCTTAGTAACCAATAATGATAATCAATAAATTCAGAACCCCAATTAAAAGAACCCTAATTTCTTATAACTCCAAATCCAAAATCTTTGATTAAGCTTTGATAATCATCTCTTTCTCCTTGCTTAACTTCTCGTCTCCTTTTTTTTAATCTCTTTCACTCTCTTCTTTTCTCTCCATCACTTTCTAACTTCACCTCCCTCTTTCATAAAAATAAACGCAAGCTCCCTTTTTTTTACAAACCCTAACTCTCCTCTTTTCTTCCTTCTTTCTCTTTTGTTTAATAAAAGCCTTACTATTTTTTTAACTAACACTCTTAAAACAATATTCTAATTATAAATATAAAAATAAACTTACACAAACTAATTTAATTATAACAGATTGACATTAATAAGTAATTAAATCAAATAATCCAACTAAAAATAATTATAAAATATCGGGATGTTACAGGATCAAATTTCTTCTTGATGTTCTCATCAAGCTTCTGCCATTTTTCTTTTAACTCCAATCCAGCTGCTACTATCTTCATTAAATCAATGTTGTCAAGAACTGGTGGCTTTGAGAAAGTAATTGTTGGAACAATCACCTTACCGACTTGTATGTTGTGCACTTTCTCCCTATCACTAGCTAACTGGAATGATAGAGTCTTTCTCCCCCTTTTTGTTAGCATCGAGTTGAGTGGAGGTTGAGTTTTGTGTAGCCACCAATTTCTGAAGAAGCAGTGTCTGTTGATCTTGATGAAGTTGGATTTGAGTGATAGAGGTTTCTAGAGTCTTTAGCCCGGTGTCCAAAGAATCCACCTTGCTACTGAGAACAGAGTTTTTCCTGAGTTGTTTGTTGATGTCTAAGAATGTAGTGGTAGGAAGCATAGACTCCAATCTTTCAGTGATGTCCTTCTTGACTTGTCCAATCTCTGTCTTGATTTCAGACACATCTTGATTTTGCTTGAGAGATTGGATTTTGTGTAATTGAAGAGACTCAAGGTGTGCTTGAAGAAGACTCTTGGTGTTTGAATCTGTGGTAGCTTGAAGAGTTGTCTGAGTCTGGTGAATTAGTTTGAAGAGAGTTTATTTGAAGTGGTGCTCACTGCATTCTTTTCTAAACATCCATGATAGAGTGTTTGTGCTTGAGCTAGGGCCTGCTTCTCCCCCTATGTTCATGAAATCTCCTTCATCATCATCATCATCCCCACAATTGACTTCAGAACCACCTGTTGGATAATCAAAATCATCACCAGCTGTGGAGGGCATGGCAGTGATTACATCCTTGGCCCTTTGCATGGAAACCGTTGTGTGCACCAAGTTCAGAATTCTCTTAGCAGCCACATTGTCCTGGTCAGCCAAAACTTGATAAGCTGGAAAAGGGTGAGTAAATGACTCAGCTTCATAAGAAACTGATACTAAGACAGCTTGATATTGTTGCTGAAATAGATGTTTCTTTTCAGCCTCATTGACATCCCTTAACTCACTAATAATGGGCTCTTCCCATTCTTCAGTACCTACTTTTCTCTCATAATCTCTCTGTTCTTGCATCAAGGGCTCCCCTTGGCTTCCCACCCTCATACCCTCACCTTCACCATCTAAAGTGGGACTCCACTCACTCACTTTTGCCAAACTGGAAAAAATAGCTTGCATAGATTCACTCGTTTCCTCTCCTTTTGGCGCCTGAGAGCAACTCAGCCTCTCACTCTGTTCACACCCTTCCGTCAATCCTAGGAGTGATTGTACAACTACTAAATCATCTACACCTATAACAATAGTTGAGATTTCAAGTGGTGCAGTGATAGTCAACGGATGAGAAACATCCGTCAAGGTAGTAGTTGAGAGTTTCATCGGATGTCTGCTGTTAAGCACATCCGTCGAGATACATTCACTAGTCAATGGATGAACAATATCCATCGAGATAGTAGAAATAACAGAGTTTGGAGTGTAAACTAATGTAGAATCTGTGGTGATTGATTTGAGATTTGGCACAGATTTCTCAGTAGAATTAGAAAGAAATGGCAAGAGCCAACAAATTATCTAAAAATGATGCTCACTGGCTTGAGATTTTTGCTACTCTATGAGAGTTAAAGATGGAGAATCAGGAATTAATGTATGAATCATATCCACATCCAAAGAATTTATGGATGAGTTTTGTTTGTGAGGTGCTTCTATTGTAAGAGATTTTGGCTATGACTCCACATTTACATGAGCCACATCAAACTGACTTTGAGAAGGTGTTGTTACTGAGTCTATCACTGTAGTTTGCACAGTGTGTGCACCCTGTGTATCCCAAAGTGTTTTAGATTTCTTCTTTCTTGAGTAAGTTTGGGGTGAGTCTGTGTCCCTAACCCTCTTGGCATGTGCTCTTGGCTGAGAGTTTTGTTCAATAGTGACATCCTTTTGGGAGGATAAAACTAGTAATGAGCTTATATCCTTATTAAGCACTATAGTTTGTTGGGAAACTATAGTGTGGCTAGGCTTGGTTATACACACCTCTCCATCCTTATCCTTAGGGTTTCTTTTATGTTCACCATATCCCTCACCAGGCTCACTTCCCTTCATACTCCCTTATTTGTTTTTAGTAGTTTTTGAAACTAATCTCTTTTTAGAGGAACTAGAGTGGGGTCTTTGAGACTTGGTTTTGGAAACTTTTGTTTTAGTGGCTTGGGTAGGCACCTGTTTGGTCAATGTCACAGATGCCATAGCCACATTAGTCTTCAAGGAAACTGGTGGTAGAGAAGTAGCAGGGACAAAAGTATTTACCTCACTTACCTAAGGCCCCTCCATGATTGGCAAGTAGACTAGAGGAATCTCACTGAGGTTTTTTACCTGTTCAAATGAGCAATAACCCTTCTTTCTTGAACGCAACAATCAAGCTTGTTGGTTGGGTTCTCAATGATAAGATCTTCAGAAACAAAATTTGCTAGCAACATAAAGAATCTAGCATAATATATGTTTTTAGACCTTTTCTTAATGTCTCCTAGATTAAAACCTAATTCATACAGGACAGACTCACTGAAGTTATGGTACTTGTCACTAAGCAACATATAAACCATGTTAACAAGTGAGTAAGTCACATCATCAAAGTTACTAATTTTTCCAGAAAAGACTTTAATAAAAGAGTCATAGAGAAAGCTCCACTCCTTTCTACGGCCTTTTCTTCTAACCTCACATAGCTTGGCAGGGTCAAAAGAATAACCCATAAAAATAAGCATAGAGCTTATATCTGTGTTAATGTGTGGAACTAGTGTATTATTCTCAGGCAATTGAAAACAGACACGAATTATATCACTGTTTATGCAGTAATTTTTACCTTTAAGGGTGAAAGTAATTGTTTTGTCCTTTGAGTTGTAAGAAGAAGTGGTCCATACCTCGCCAACCACTTCACAATAGATGACAAGAGACTCCAATATAGGATATTTCAGTTTGCAACTCCAAATGAAATCCATCATTTTGTGGTAATCTTCAGAAGCTGCAATCTCCTTGTTCACCAGTACGACGAAGTTATTCTTTTTATAAACAAATCCAGATTGGGACATGATCTTGAATACTGGTGCCATTGCTGAGAATAAGAGTAATTGTAGAGAAGAAAGATTTTTCTTTGGAGACGAAAGAGTTAGAGAAATTGCTTAAGAAAGATAGAAGTAAAAATGAAAATGAAATAGGCTTGTATCTTTCTAAAAAATAAATGATTAAAAAGTAAAAGCAAAAATAAAGTAACCAATCAAAATAGCCCAAAATAGACGTTAAAAATAAGAAAAATTGTCAAAATTCTAATGATTATCCATCAAAGTATACTTACAGACTGTAAGTAAATTCGACGGATAATGCCTAGAATTAATGGCTAAGATTGAGAGAAATTCGACGGATAAGGATTAAAAGTACCCTGAATAATATTTGATATTTCAACGGATAATACAATGAAATTCAACGGATATTCATTTTCAACGGATAATGAACATCCGTAGAGATATAAATTCTGACTTAGCCAAAATTTCATCTTTGACAGGAAATATCAAATTTTACTCTTGTTGCATTTCAATTTGCTTAGACATCAAAACAAATTAAGAGTAATTAAGCATACCTAACTCACTTACCAACCTAGTAAAGGTGGATTCATTAAGTGGCTTGGTAAAGATGTCTGCAAGTTGCTTCTCACTTGGAACAAAATGAAGTTCCACAGTACCATTCATAACATGCTCTCTAATGAAGTGATACTTGATGTCAATGTGCTTGGTCCTTGAATGCTGTACTGGATTTTCAGTAATTGCAATAGCACTTATGTTGTCACTGAAAATAGAAATCTTATTCACCTATAGACCATAGTCCAGCAGTTGATTTTTCATCCATAAAATATGTACACAACAACTACAAGCAGCAATATATTCATCCTCAGCTGTAGAAGTAGAGACTGAATTTTTCTTTTTACTGAACCAGGATACTAGCTTATTTCTTAGAAATTGACAGGTTCATGTAGTACTTTTTCTGTCAATTTTACAACCTGCATATCTGCATTTGAATAACCAATTAGATCAAAACCAAAATCTCTAGGATACCAAATGCCATGTTTTGGTGTTCCTTTGAGATATCTGAAAATTCTCTTAATAGCTACTAAATGAAATTCTCTAGGATAAGCCTGAAATCTAGCACAAAGACAAGTAGCAAATATTATATCAGACATACTAGCTGTTAAATATAAAAGTGAGCCAAGCATGCCTCTAAAGCTTGAAATATCCACAGAATTTTCAGTAGTGTTTAATTCAAGTTTAATTGCAGTAGCCATGGGAGTTTTTGCAGATGTGCAATCCATTAATTCAAACTTCTTTAAAAGGTCATAAACATATTTTTGTTTGACTAATGAATATTCCATCACCAACTTGCTTAACTTGTAAATCAAGAAAGTAAGTTAGTTCTCCCATCATGCTCATTTTATATTTACTTTACATCAATTTGGCAAACTTTTTGCAAAGTTTCTCATCTGTAGAGCCAAATATAATATCATCTACATAAATTTGAACAAGTATACTAGAGCCATTAACATTTCTATTGAATAAAGTTTTGTCAACATTATCTCTTGTGAAATGATTTTCTTAGAGAAACTTTGACAAAGTGGTATACTAGGCTTTAGGTGCTTGCTTCAGTCCATAAGGTGCTTTCAAATGATAGTAGACATATTCCAGAAAATTGGGATCCTCAAAACCAAGAGGCTGACTGACATAGACTTCCTCCTCCAAATCTCCATTCAGAAAGGCACTTTTAACATCCATTTGATAGACTTTGAAATTGGCATTGGCTGCATAGGCTAGAAAAATTCTGATGGCTTCAAGTCTTGCAACAAGAGCAAATGTCTCATCAAAATCTTTTCCTTCTTGTTGACAATAGCCCTTAGCAACCAATTTAGCTTTGTTCCTGACTACTATGTCATTTTCATCCATCTTGTTTCTGAATACCCACTTTGTGTCAATAGGATTCTTTCCTTTAGGCTTGGGTACCAGCTTCCAAACTTTGTTCCTTTCAAATTGGTTTAGCTCCTCCTGCATAGCTAAAACCTAATCAGGATCCAACAGAGCTTCTTCTACCTTTTTAGGCTCTTCTGGTGACCGAAAGCTGTTGTATAGACATTCTTCTTGAGTTGCTTTACTTGTTTGCACTCTTGAAGATGCATCACCAATAACTAATTCAAATGGGTGATCTCTAGTCCATTTTCTCTGTTGGGGTAGATTAGCTCTAGATGAAGAGGCCTCATAATTGTCTTAATGTGTGACTGAGTTTTGATTAGAAGAAACTCCCCCTGAGTTTGTAGATCTTTGACTTGAAGTTGGGGTTCTTTCCGCTTGTGATCTGAATTGGCTTTCAACTCCTATTGATGGATCAACAGATGTTGTTCTTTGCCTTTCGACGGATGATGAAGATTGTCTTTCAATGGATGATGCACTTGGTCTTTCGATTGATATTGAATTATGTGCTTCATTAGTTGTAGATTTTTTGCATTATCCTTAGATATGATTTCTTGATCACTTTCATCATCACTGTCATCACAAATCATCTCAATATTGTCAAATTTGAGGCTTTCATGTAAATCTCCATCTTGCAGTCCTTCAATCTTCTTATCATCAAACACAACATGTATAGATTCCATAATAATGTTGGTTCTGAGATTGTAGACTTTGTATGCTTTTCTAACTGCATATCCAACAAAAATACCTTCATCAGCTTTGGTATCAAACTTTCCATGTTGGTCAATTTGATTCCTTAAGATATAGCATTTACAGCCAAAGAAATGAAGAAATTTTAATGTTGGCTTTCTATTCTTGAACAATTGCTAGGGAGTCATGCATTTTACTTCATTAACCAAAGAAATATTCTGAGTGTAGCATGCAGTGTTTACAGCTTCTGCCCAAAAGTATGTAAGTAAGTTTGATTCTTCTAGCATTGTTCTTGCAGCTTTAATAAGACACCTGTTCTTCCTTTCCACCACTTTATTTTGTTATGGGGTTCTTGCTTCTGAAAATTCATGCATGATCCCATTCTCTTCACAAAACAATCTCATCATAAAATTATTGAACTCAGTTCCATTGTCACTCCTGATTCTTCAAACCTTGAAATTAGGATGATTGTTGGTTTGTCTTATGTGATTGATGATGATTTCACTAGCTTCATCTTTGGATTTGAGAAAATATATCCAAGAGAATTTTAAGAAATCATCCACAATTACTAGGCAATATTTTTTCTTTGAGATGGACAACACATTGACTGGTCCAAATAAATCCATGTGTAGTAGTTGTAGAGGTTCTTCAATTGTTGAATCAAGCTTCTTTTTGAATGATGCCTTGATCTGCTTACCTTTTTGACATGCATCACACAATCCATCCTTTGAGAATTCCACTTGAGAAATGCCTCTTACTAAATCTTTCCTGACTAGTTCATTCATAGTCTTAAAGTTTAGATGGGATAGCTTCTTGTGCCATAGCCAACTTTCATCTTCACTTGCCTTGCTGAAGAGACAAGTAACGGATTCTGCATGATGAGTTGAAGCCAGCTAGATATACATTAAATTTATCATTTTCTTGTTGGTCATAACACATGCTTCAGAATTAAATGTTACTGAGTTGCCCTTGTCACAAAGCTGGCTGATACTCAACAAATTATGCTTGAGTCCATCCACTAGGGCAACTTCCTCAATGATGACATTGTCTTTAGAAATCAAGCCATATCCCATATTATAACCCTTGCTGTCATCTCCAAAAGTGATACTTGAGCTAGCCCTCTCCTTGAACTCAGTGAGCAGGGCATAATCTCCAGTCATGTGCCTTGAGCACCCACTATCCAAATACCAAAGATTCTTTTTGTTTCCCTGCACAGAATAAAATCAAATCAAGTTGATTTTGGTACCCAAGTTTCCTTGGGTCATGTTTTGTTAGCCTTTTTATTAGGTTTCTTAGGCTTGTCCTCATTTGACTTAGGTATCTGAGATTCATCCTTAGTCAATTGAGTAGAACCCTTAAGACCATTCATTATTGCAGAATTATCATACACAGGCTGGTTAACTTGGAAAAACATATTATGTGCAAACATATTATTCTAGTAAGGCATGCTAAATGAAATTTATGGCATACTAAATGCAGCATAGTAAGGATTTTGTGCAAATGGCATGTTAGCATATTGTGCATTCAAATTATGTGCATGCATAACATTCACAGGCAATGTAGGCATGTTAGGAAGTGAAGAAGGTGCATACATGGGTGTAGTCATAGCATGTTTGCAATTAAAAGACAAATGATTAACACTACCACACTTAACACAGATTTTTCTAGGTGCATATTTATCAGGTGTCTAGTTGTTATGTTTGTTAATTCCTACTTTCCCATTTCTATTATTTTTCCATTTAGATTCTGCTTTCACTTCCATTTTCTCCAATTTGTCATTCAATTGCTTGATTGATATATGTCCTACATTGACTCTCCTGTCCTTTTTCATTTGACTTGTTTCTCCTGGAACAAATTTTTCAGAAACTGTACCATATTTCTCATTTATCTTAGCTAGCTTGACTTTTCTAACTGGCTTCCTATCACTCGACAAATGTGGTTCTTTATCTTTCGACGGATATACCTTTTCCTTATTTGATGAATAATCTTTATTATCCGTTGAATCCACATCCGTTGATAGTCCTTCTACCAAACTGGAATCTAGTTTCTCCTTGCTCTTTTTCCAGGCTTCCTCACAGAAAGACTCTATACCTTGAACTTTGGTAATTTGAGCATGGACATCTCTAGATAATTTCCAAGCCTTAATTACCTCATGTTCTCGTTCAAGTTACTTTCTTAAAATCTCTTCATTCTTCAAGGATTCAGTCAATTCATCCTTGACAATCTTGCACTCAATTCTCAATTTCTCAAACTCAATAAACTGATTTTCCAGCACATTGTTCCTCTCACTCAAAAACAAATTGTTCTTTTTAATTTTAGTATTTTCCTTAGTGAGTGACTTAAATATAACACACAAATGATATAGTTCAGTAGACATGTCATTTATGGCATCATTACACTCAGATTTAGACAATCTAGGTTATTGGTGATTACCTGGTTACTAGATGAACTGACTTCTATTTCATCTGATGTATCCATTAATGCTAGATTGACATAGCTGGTGTCTACATCCTTCTCTAATCCATCTACAACCCAGTCATTTTCCTGTGTGATGAAATCCCTTTCATTTTGTTTGAGCAACTCAAAATATTTTTGATTATAGTCCACAGGCTCAAACTTCTTTTTTCTAGAATCAGACTTTCTGCATTCACTAGCAAAATGACTTGCCAAGCCACACTTGAATTTAGACTTGTCAACCATGTTTCTGTTTGATTGGGATGCTCCAAAATTCTTCTTGAATTTGAGATTGGGAAACCTCCTGGATAGAAAAACTAGATTCTCATCTATATCATCCATTTCATCTTAACTGATATGTTTTTCTAGTTCAACTACTAGCCCTTTACCCTTGCCTTCACAAACTCTAGGGTTTGGTGCAGATTCCACAGCTTCAACCTTTACCTCATCTCTCTTGCTCAGCAACCAATGCAATGGATCCTCCTTTCTTTCTTCCTTTCTCCAGCTTCTTATCATGCTCTATTTCAAGCTCATAGGTCTTTAGATCCCATACAGTCTGTCCAAGGTAAATTCCTTATAATCTTGAGAGTTTCTTAGTAAGACTGTCATAGGCTTCCATTCCTTTGGTAGAGATCTAAGGAACTTGAGGTTTGAGTCCTGTTAGTCCCTTAACAATATGACAAGAATTACAGAAGGGGGGTTGAATGGAATTTTTGAAACTTTTTCTGAAAATAAAAGTGTTCTAACTCGAATATATATATATAAGTGTGAATTGATTAGCACAATGCGGAATAGTTACTTAAATGAATCAAATCACAAGTAATTAAAAACAAGAGTCTTTAAAAACTTTCTAGTGGATTTGAATGATTCCACCAGAGATATATATTATATATCGAGAGAACCCTGTGTGCAAAATACTCACAGCTGTTTACAACAATTGAACAACTAAGAGTACAGAGAAATGCTAAGAATTCTGCTTACAAATGTTTCTCTGCTGTGGTGCTTAGTTCGATGGTTTCTTAGTTGCTACTTCTTGGTTTATATATCACCAAGATTACAAAGTAATGAGACAGGATAATAAAACAAAACTATCTAGTCTATTACAATGCTACTTCATTACTCTATTCCAGCATCTTTGAATATCTTCATAATAGCATGGAAATGGCAATGCTTCTTTGTTCTTGAAAACCCAGTTAAATAGGCTACCACATTCCATTTGCATCCACTCGACGCATGTGACTGTGTTGTGACTGTCAACCGATATTTGAATTCTTTATCCATCGGGTTCATGATCATCCGTCGAGTTATTGATCATCAGTCGGGTTGTCTAGTTGATCATCCGTCGACTTCATTGTAGTTTATCCGTCGGGTAGCAATCTGGCACTTGACTTCATTTATGCAGAATTACAAGACATCATCTATGTACAATTAATCAACCTATTCTGCATATCTAGTTAAAGTCAGCATGACTTGAATACTACTTACAGAATCTATACAATGGTGTATGCAGAAATGTGCTACAGACTTATTGTTACATAAGCTACTCACTCGATGGATAATAAGTCATCATCCGTCAGGACTATAATGAGTCATCCGTCGGGATTATAAATCTTATCCGTCGAGTGCTACATAATTTCACTAAGTAAAATCTACCAAGGTGTTTTGTTCATGAAATCATTAAGTACACAACATATACACAACAATCTCCCCAATTTATGTCTACTGTAATTGTAGCCATAAATTAAGAGATACTTGATGATAATAAAACACCCTAAAAATACAACTTTAAAAAGAAAGTAGATATTACTGAAAAGTGCTTCAAATAACAAAATGTACAAAGTTTTGCTCACAGTCATTTTCAAGATGCTCCTCTAGCCTGAGCAGATTTATCTAGTTCCTTGAAGGTCTGGATCTCTTTCCAAACTTTCTGTTGTTTTCTTAAATCTAATTTTGGAGCTGCGTGTGGAATTCCAGTTCATCAGATTCTGAGAGATCTAGCTTCCCTTGCATTTTCAGAAGAGTCTCATTGCTGGAGATGCTCAATTGGTCTTATAATCTGAAAAATCTTCTCACACCTTTGTCATCCATGAACTCCATCAGCCAGTAGGGCCTTAGATGCAATCTTCTCCCTATGTAAGGGATAATTAGAGTGTTTGGAAGTGCATCTTTAGCTCTAACACTCCTTAGCTCTTCAATCTTCTTCAATACCAATCTTCTTGCAGTAATGTTGAACCCAAAGTTCTTCTTGAAGGATGAATAAACTTTAATCAGTACAACTTGGCTTTCTTGAAGGATCCTGTGAAGTGGCCACTGAATCTCCTTTCCTCCTTTGTACTTGAACACTAACCTTTCAGGTAGGTTTCTGTATGTATCAATTCATCTCACTTCATCTAGTTCATCTAGATAGAGGTTTAGATCAGAAAATTCTTTGATGTCACACAAGTACATGTAATCTCCCCTATTGACTTTTGACTGAGCTTTGACTACAGATTTGGATTTGAGAGGTGACAGCTTCACTTTCTTGACTGCTCTTGATTTTGTTCTTCTTGGATTGCTAAGGATTGGTAGATTGAAGTCAGGAATTGGTATGTTCTCCCATTCTATTGGCTCATCCTTGGGCACAATAGGTTCACCATGAATATTCATGTAGGGATCCACCACCCTGATATCTTCAAAAACCACAGAGGGCTTTGATGCTTGAGTTGTAGATGGCGTGGATTCCTTAGGAAATTGATCTTCCAATTCCTTATCAACAATATCTAGTTTCCTTTTAGTTCTTTTAGCCAATTCCTTGATTCTTGGAGATTTCTTCTGTTGTTCAACTTGCTTCTTTGATTCAGTAATTTCAGATGGCTGAACAGGAATTTGTTGTGATGAATTTACAGCATGTAGCTTGGCTAAGATAGCAATTTGCTCTTTCTTATATTTAGCCTTTTTAGCATCTAGAGTAGCTTGCTTCTTTTCCTGCTCAATCTAGCCTTTTCTTCTCTCTTTGCTTGAGCAAATTGAGGATGTCCAGCCACCACACAAATTTCTTTCCCATTCCTGAAAATCTTGGCAATTCTCCATTTAGAAGTTGAATCAGCTGGATCTTTATAGAAAGCAATTGATCTTGACAGAAGCTTCTTCTCATCAGGCTTGGGTGTTTCATACACAGTATCCAAGGGGTTCTTCAATGATGATTTTGAGTAGTTCACCCTTGGTTTAAGAATTATTTCAGCCTTTGGAGATTTGATGCAGGAAGGCTGTCCTCTTTCCATATAGTTCATGCTCATCTCATTCACACTAATTTGCTTGACTTGAGAGTGATGGATGGCTGACTTAACTAGCTCCTTGAAAAGTTCAAACTTCTTCTGTATTTCCTCATCAATCTTCTCCCAGTTGACTAAACTCAACTTCTCCTCATCAGCTGCTCTTATGTTGGTTGCTGCTGCATTAATTAGATCTATACAATCTCTAACTAATGGCTTTGAAATAGTAATTGAAGGCACAATTACTTTACTAATTTGGATTTGAAGCCCCTCCCCCTCACTTGGTCTCCCCCCCTCACTTGGTCCTTTCTCCCCCCTTTTTGTTATCATCAAGTTGAGGTGAGGAGGGGGTTTGAGCAGCCACCAGTTTTTGTAGTAAATTTGTCTGTTGGGCTTGATGAAGATGAATGGCTGTTAAAGATGCTTCCATGGCTGACATTCTTGTATCCAAGGCATCTATCTTGGTTGCAAGATCATAATTTTTCCTTAATTACCTTTTGATGTCAAGCATTGTAGCTTCTAGAAGCTTAGAATCTATCTTGTCTGACATGGCCTTCTTCATCTCCTCAATATCATCCTTCATGGTGTTTACATCCCTAGCATGCTGGAAGCCCTGGATTTGTTGAAGTTGCAGGGAGGCTAGATGTGCCTGAAGGAGCTTCTTGGTGCTGGCATTGGTAGTGGTTTGAAGAGCAGTATTTGTCTGATTGATTAGCTGGATCAGGGTTGTCTTGAAGTAATTCTCATCACAGTGCTTTGAGAATACCATGATGGCATACCTGATCTTGAACTTGAGCCTACTTCTCCCCTTATATCCATTGCTTCAACTTCACTATCCCCACTCCCATCTCCAAAGAAATCAGATGAACCACCAGTCTCATAGTCCACATCACCAGCTGTAGAAGGTAAAGCTGTGATGGCATCTTTACCTCTCATCATAGACTGTGTGGTATGCACCAAATTCAGCATCCTTTCGGCATTGTCATTGCCCTATTCAGCTAGAAGTTGATAAGCTGGAACAGGGTGAGTAAATGCCTCAACATCAAGGGAAGTGGAATCTATAACATCTTTAGGATGCTGAGATAGTCCTTCCCTGTCTGCATCCTGGACATTCATTGACTCACTAACAATGACATCCATCCTTATGGCTCCAGTACCTGCATTTCTCTCATTTTCTCTCTTTTGTTGCATCAGGGTCTCACCCTGGCTCCCCACCCTCACACCCTCACCTTCACCTACTAAGGTGGGACTCCTTTCACTCTCTTTTGCCAATCCTGAAGAAATGGATTGCATAGTTTCACTCATTTCCTCTCCTTTTTCCTGGGAGCAACCGAGACTCTCACTCAATACACTTTTCTTTCTCAATCCTAAGAGTGACTGTACAACCACTAAATCTTCTGCACTTGAAATAAGTGAAGTTTGAAGTTGTGCAGAGATACTCGACGGATGAGTGATATCCATCGAGTGAGTGGATTTGCTATCCGATGGATAACTGCTGTCAAGCTTATCCGTCGGGATACAATCACTACTTGACGGATGAGCAATATCCGTCGAGAGAGTTGAAATGAATGAGTTGGGAATAGAAAATATTGTTGACTCTGTGCTGATTGAAGAGATTTTTGGCACAGATGATACAACAGTTCTTGAAAGAATTGGCAAGTGAGCCAACAAATCATCTTAAAGATGATGCTCACTTGCACTAGATTTTGGATTCCCCAACAGAGTTAAAGGAGGGGAATCAGGAATTGATGTGTTTATCATATCCACATCCAGAGAATTTGTTGATGAGTTTGGTGTTTGAGGTGCTTCTATAACTAGAGATTTTGGCTGTGACTCCACATTTATTGGAGCCACATCAAACTGAATTTGTGAAGGTGCAGTGACTATGTCTGTTGCACCAGTTTACACTGTGTGTACCCTGTGCATCCCCAAAGGTTTTAGATTTCTTCTTTCTGGCATAAGTTTGGGGTGAGCTTGTGTCCCTAACCCTCTTGGCCTGTGCTCTTGGTTGAGAGCTTTATTCAATAACTGCATCCTTTTGGGAGGATGCAACTAGAAATGAGCTTTTGTCCTTTTTAAGCACTGCAGTTTGTTGGGAAACTGCAGTGTGGCTAGGCTGGGAGCCACTCAACTCTCCAACCTTATTCTTGGGGTTTCTTTGATGTTCACCCCTTCCCTCACCTAACTTACCCTCCTTCACACTCCCCTATTTGGCTTTAGTGGATTTTACAACTGGCATCTTTTGAGAGGTACCAGAGGGGGCTTTCTTTGATTTGGATTTTTAAATAATTGCAGTTTTGATAGCTTGGGTAGGCAACTGTTTGGTCATTGACACAGTTGCCATGGCCACATTAAAATTCAAAGAAATTGTTGAGGTTGGAATAGTTGTAGGGATAGATGAACTTACCTCACTTAACTGAGGTGCTTGCATTACAGGAAAATAGAACAATGGCACATCCTTATGATGATTGACCCTGTTCAAATCTGCAATGAGCCTTCTCTCTTGAACCCAACAATCTAATTTGTTGTTAGGGTTCTGAAGAACAGTCTCTTCATAAAGGTGGTTAGCTAACATCATAAGAAATCTAGCATAATACACATTCTTACCTCTTTTATTTAACTCTCCCAGTTTAAAACCTAAGTCAAAAAAAACAAGGTCACTAAAATTAAAATACTTATCTGTAACTAGCATGTAGAGCATGTTAAGCATGGAAATATTCACTGAATCAAAATTACTGATCTTTCCTGAGAAAACCTTTGTAACTACATCACACATGAAACTCCATTCTTTCCTAAGATCCATTCTCCTAATGTCACTCAGTTTATAAGTAGGAAGTACATAGTTCATGGAATTAAGCATATTGATTATATCAGTGTCAGTGTGTGGTGAGGTCACATTGTCATCAGGAATTTTGAAACATGCTTTTATCACATCACTATTGATACAGAATTCTTTACCTTTAATGGTTAGTGTGAGGGTCTTATCTGTAGAGTTGTAGGTAGCAGTGGTCCACATCTCTTCAACAACTTCACAGAAGATTGTGGGTGATTCCAGCATGGCATAATTGAGCGCGTAATTCTTCACAAAGTCCATCATCTTGTGATAGTCACCAGATTGCTGAATACCCTTGTTAACCAATGCAGTGAAATTGTTCTTCTCATAAATGAACCCAGTTTGAGACATAATATTTATAACAGGTGCCATTGTTAGAGAATAAGAGCTTGAAGAGAAAGAGAGTAAGTGCTTTGAGAGAGAATGAAATTAGAGCAGTTGAATTGAGAATGATAAAAGAAAAGTGATTGAAATGAAATAAGCTTTTATACTATCTCAAAAATAAGTAAAAAAAATAATAAAGTAAAATAAAGTAACCAATAGAAATTGCCTAAAATAGCCGTTTAAAAATAAATTATAAAAATTCCACCCATTATCCGTCGTGTTATGCTTACAAACTGTAAGTATACTCGATGTATAATGTATAGGGAATTAACGGCAGAGATTAAGACAATTCGACGGAGAGGATAAACAGTTATCCGTCGAGAAATAAAATATTCCAGAAAAATCATTGATTTTTATTAGCAAATAATATACCGACGGATGATCAAACTCGATGGATAAAGATCATCCGTCGAGATGTAAATTTTGACTTAGCCAAAATTTCATCCAAGATTGAAAAATCAATTAAATTTATGGCTGCATTTCAACTATGCAAATTAACTCATATAGATTTAAGAGTAATTAAGCATACCTAACTCACTTACCAACCTTGAAAAGGTGGATTCATCCAGTGGCTTGGTAAAGATATTTGCAAGCTGCTTCTCACTTGGAACAAAATGTAGCTCCACATTATCATTCATTACATGTTCCCTTATGAAGTGGTACTTGATATCTATGTGCTTTGTCCTTGAATGTTGTACTGGATTTTCAGTGATGGCAGTTGCACTTGTGTTATCACAGAAAATAGGAATCCTCTCAACTTGCAAACCATAGTCTAGCAATTGATTCTTCATCCATAAAATCTGTGCACAGCAACTACCAGCAACAATATATTCAGCTTCAGCTGTAGAAGTAGAAACTGAATTTTGCTTTTTACTGAACCAGGACACAAGCTTGTTTCCTAGAAATTGATAGGTTCCTGTTATACTTTTTCTATCAATTCTACAACTGGCATAATCTGCATCTGAATAACCAGTTAGATCAAAACCAGAATCTCTAGGGTACCAAATGCCAAGTTTTGGTGTTCCCTTGAGATATCTGAAAATTATCTTAATAGCTATTAAGTGAGATTCTCTAGGAACAGCCTGAAATCTAGCACATATACATGTAACACATATTATATCTGGCCTACTAGCTGTTAAGTACAGAAGTGAGCCAACCATGCCTCTATAACTTGAAATATCTACATACTTTTCAGTAGTGTTTAATTCAAGCTTAGTTGCAGTGGCCATGAGAGTTTTTGTAGATGTGCAATCCACTAGATCAAACTTCTTTAAAAGATCAAGAATATATTTAGTTTGACTAACGAATATTCCATCACTAACTTGCTTAACTTGTAAACCAAGAAAGTAAGTAAGTTCTCCCATCATACTCATTTCATATTTACTTTGCATCAGTTTGGCAAACTTTTTGCAAAGTTTCTCATCTGTAGAGCCAAAAAATATCATCTACATAAATTTGAACAAGTATACTAGAGCCATTAACATTTCGGAAAAATAAAGTTTTATCAATAGTACCTCTTGTGAAATGATTTTCCAAAATGAACTTTGATAAAGTGTCATACCAGGCTCTAGGAGCTTGCTTCAGTCCATAAAGTGCTTTCAGAAGATAATAGACATGATTTGGAAAATTTGGATCTTCAAAACCAGGAGGTTGACTGACATAGACTTCTTCCTCCAAATCTTCATTTAGAAAGGCACTTTTGACATCCATTTGATAGACCTTGAAATTGGCATGGGCTGCATAGGCTAAGAAAATTTTGATGGCTTCAAGTCTTGCAACAGGAGCAAATGTTTCATCAAAATCTATTCCTTCTTGTTGACAATAGCCCTTAGCAACCAATCTAGCTTTGTTCCTGACTACTATGCCATTTTCATCCATCTTGTTTCTGAATACCCATTTGGTTTCTATTGGATTCTTTCCTTGGCTTGGGCACCAGCTTCTATACATTATTCCTTTCAAATTGGTTCAGCTCCTCCTGCATAGCTAAAATCCAATCAGGATCCAACAAAGCTTCTTCTACCTTCTTTGGCTCTTCCTTGGAAAGAAAGCTACTGTATAGACATTCTTCTTGAGTTTCTCTCCTTGTTTGAACTCTAGAGGAAACATCACCAATAATAAGCTCAAAGGGGTGATCTTTTGTCCATTTTCTTTGTTGAGGTAGATTAGCTCTTGATGAAGAAACCTCATTGTTGTCTTGATGTGTGATTGAGTTTTGATTGTTAGAAACTGCCCCTGAGTTTTTGGATCTTTGATTTGAGAATGGGGAACTTTCTATAGGTGATCTATCTTGACTTCCTGCTCCTTTTGATAACCCGATGGATGGTGAATTTTGAGTACCGACGGATGAAGCTGGTTAACTCCCGACGGATAATGCAGATTGCCTCCCGACGGATGAAGCATTATGCAACTCAACAGATGTTGAGTGTTGTGCTTTATTGGTAGTAGATTTATCTGCATTATCCTTAGACACTGTTTCTTGATCACTTTCATTATTATTGTCATCACTAACCATCTCCACATTGTCGAATTTGAGGCTCTCATGGTAATCTCCATCTTTCAGTCCTTCAATCTTTTTATCATCAAACACAACATGTATTGATTCCACAACAATGTTGGTTCTTAGATTATAGACTCTATATGCTTTACCAACAGCATATCCAACAAAAATTCCTTCATCTGCTTTAGCATCAAACTTCCCATTTTGATCAGTTTGATTTCTCAGAATATAGCATTTGCAGCCAAAGACATGAAGAAAATTTAGAGTTGGCTTCTTGTTCTTGAACAATTGATAGGGAGTCATGCATCTTGCTTGATTAATCAGAGAAATATTCTTAGTGTAGCATGCAGTATTTACAGCTTCAGCCCAGAAATATGATGGCAGTTTAGATTCTTCAAGCATTGTCCTTGCAGCTTCAATAAGTGATCTATTCTTCCTTTCCACTACTCCATTCTATTGTGGAGTTCTTGGTGCTGAAAACTCATGTAGAATCCCATTTTCCTCACAAAATGCTCTCATGACAGAATTCTTGAACTCAGTTCCATTGTCACTCCTGATTCTTCTAACCTTGAAATCAGGATGATTATTGACTTGCCTTATGTGATTGATGATGATTTCATAGCCTCATCTTTAGACTTCAGGAAATATGTCCAAGAGAACTTTGAGAAATCATCTACAATTACTAGGCAAAATCTTTTCCTTGAAATGGACAACACATTGACTAGTCCAAACAAATCCATGTGAAGCAGTTGCAAAGGCTCTTCAATTGTTGAATCAAGTTTCTTTCTGAATGATGCTTTAATCTGCTTCCCTTTTTAGCAGGCATCACACAATCCATCTTTAAAAAACTCCACTTTCATGGTCTTGAAGTTTAAATGAGATAGCTTCTTGTGCCATAGCCAACTTTCATCCTGACTTGGTTTACTGAGAAGACAAGTAACAGATTCTGCATTAGATGAGTTGAAATCAGCTAGGTACACATTTCCTTTTCTCACACCAGTGAGAACCACTTTGTTGCTTCTTTTATTAGTCACAACACAGGCTTCTGAATTGAAGGTTACTGAGTTGCCTTTATCACAAAGCTGGCTGATACTCAACAAATTGTGTTTGAGACCATCCATTAAGGCAACCTCCTCAATGATGACATTATCCTTTGAAATCAAACCATATCCCACAGTATAACCCTTGCTGTCATCTCCAAAAGTAATACTTGGGCCAGCTCTCTCCTTGAACTCTGTGAGCAGGGTAGAATCACCAGTCATGTGTCTTGAACAACCACTATCCAAGTACCAAAGATTCTTTCTGTTTCACTGCACACATCAAAATCAAATCAAGTTGATTTTGGTACCCAAGTTTCCTTGGATCCTGCCTTGTTAGCTTTCTTTTTCTGTTTCTTAGGCTTTGTCTCATTTGACTTAGAGATATCAGATTCATCCTTGGTCATTTGAGTTGGGCCTTTGAAACCATTCATTGCAACAGAATTATCATGCATATTATAATCAACAGGAAATGGCATGCTGTTAGTAAACATGTTATTCCAGTAAGGCATGCTAAATGGCATTTATGGCATACTAAATGCAGCATAATAAGGATTAGGGTCAAATGGCATGTTAGCAAACTGTGCATTCATATTCTGTGTAGACATAGCATTCATAGGCATGGGAGGCATGGCATTCATGCTAGGAAATTGAGATGGAACAGACATGGAAGTCGGCATGGCAGATTTACAATTAACAGACAAATGATTTATACTACCACACTTGACACATATTTTTCTAGGAGCATATTTATCAGTTGTGTAGTTATTGTGTTTGTTAATCCCTACTTTACCATTTCTATTGTTTTTCTTTTTAGTCGCTGTTTTTACATCAATCTTTTCAAGTCTGTCACTTAACTATTTGACAGTCATGTGACCAACATTAGCCTTTTTTCCTTTCTTAACTTGACTCGATTCTCCTGAAACAAAGTTCTTGGAAACAGACCCATACTTCTCATTTAGCTTAACAAGTTTGGCTTTACTAATAGGCTTGCTCACAGCCGACGGATGAGGATTTTCATCTACAAAATTTGGTTCTAATTTCTCTTTGTTCTTTTTCCAGGCTGCATCACAGAAAGACTCAATTCCTTGAACTTTAGTGATTTGAGCATGGACATCCCTGGATGTTTTCCATGCCTTAATTACCTCATGTTCATGCTCGAGCTGCTTCTTTAAAATTCCTTCTTTCTTCAAGGATTCAGTTAATTCCTCCTTGGCAATCTTACACTCAATTCTTAACTTCTCAAAATCAATGAACTGAGACTCAAGCACATTATTCCTCTCACTTAAAAACAAATTGTTTTCTTTGATTGTAGCATTTTCTTTAGTAAGAGACTTAAGTGTAACACGCAAATGATATAATTCCATTGACATTTCATTTATGGCATCATTACACTCAGCTTTAGATAAATGTGCAAGGTTTGTAGTAATTACCTGATTACTTGAAGAACTTGTTTCTGTTTCATCAGACTTGGCCATTAGGGCTAGATTGACATAGCTGACATCTTCATCTTCATCCAGACCATCTGCTGCCCAGTCATTTTCTTGTATTATGAAAGCCCTTTACTTTTGTTTGAGCGGTTCAAAGTATTTTTGCTTATAATCCACAGGCTCAAACTTTTTTTAACTGGAATCTGACTTCCTACATTCACTGGCAAAATGCCCTGCCAAGCCACATTTGAAACATTTGAATTTTGATTTATCCACCATGTTTCTATTTGGCTTGGCTGCTTTAAAGTTCTTCTTGAACTCGAGCTTCGCAAATCTCCTGGAAAGAAATGCTAGTTGTTCATCAATGTCCTCCATATCATCTTGGCTCAAAGAATCTTCATTTTCTACTACAAGACCCTTAAAGTTGATTCAACAACTTCCATCTTCATCTCCTTCTCTTTCTCCAACTCAGCAACTAGTGCAATGGATCCTCCCTTCTTCTTTCCTCTCTCCATCCTCTCATCTTGCTCTATTTCAAGCTCATAAGTTTTCAGGATGCCATACAGTCTCTCCAAAGTAAACTTCTTATATTCTTGTGAGTTTCTTAATGAGACTGTCATTGGTTTCCATTCCTTTGAAAGAGATCTAAGGAATTTCAGATTGGAGTCTTTTGTCTGATAGACCCTTCCATGCAACTTAAGAGCATTTAGTAGTTTTTGGAACCTACTAAAAATGTCAGTGAGAGACTCACTTTCTTCATTATAAAAATGCTCATATTGCTGAATCAGGAGGTACATCTTGTTTTCTCTAACTTGCTCAGTGCCATCACATATGATCTGTATTGTATCCCAAACATCCTTGGCAATTTTACAGTTGATAATGTTGTCAAACATATCTCCATCAACTCCATTAAACAGGATATTCATGGCCTTTTTATCCTTCCTGACTTGTTCAATGTCCGGATCAGACCATTCAGGCCTTGGCTTGGGGACAGATGGCTCGTTTCCTGTTGCAGCTCTCATTGGAACATGAGGGCCTCTTTCTATGCAGTAAACATAGGCCTCATCTTGAGAAAGCAAATGAAGATGCATCTTTACCTTCCAATGATGGTAATTATCTTTATCCAGAAAAGGGATCTTGACTCCAACATTCTTCTTGTTCATCTTGCTGTATTGTTTTGATCTTTAAACTCTTTGTAAGTTAAGAGCTTGCTCTGATATCAATTGTTAGTCCCTTAACAATATGAAAAGAATTACAGAAGAGGGGTTGAATGGAATTCTTGAAACTTTTTCTGAAAATAAAAGTGTTCTAACTCGAATATATATATAAGTGTGAATTGATTAGCACAATACGAAATAGTTACTTAAATGAATCAAATCACAAGTAATTTAAAACAAGAGTCTTTAAAAACTTTCTGGTGGATTTGAATGATTCCCCAGAGATATATATTATATATCGAGAGAACCCTGTGTGCAAAATGCTCACAGCTGCTTACAACAATTGGACAACTAAGAGTACAGAGAAATGCTAAGAATTCTGCTTACAAATGTTTCTCTGCTGTGTTGCTTAGTTCGATGGTTTCTTAGTTGCTACTTCTTGGTTTATATATCACCAAGATTACAAAGTAATGAGAAAGGATAATAAAACAAAACTATCTAGTCTATTACAATGCTACTTCATTACTCTATTCCAGCATCTTTGAATATCTTCATAATAGCATGGAAATGGCAATGCTTCTTTGTTCTCGAAAACCCAGTTGAATAGGCTACCACATTCCATTTGCATCCACTCGACGCATGTGACTGTGTTGTCACTGTCAACAGATATTTGAATTCTTTATCCGTCGGGTTCATGATCATCCGTCAAGTTATTGATCATCCGTCGGGTTGTCTAGTTGATCATCCGTCGACTTCATTGTAGTTTATCCGTCGGGTAGCAATCTGGCACTTGACTTCATTTCATTTATGCAGAATTACAAGACATCATCTATATAAAATTAATCAACCTATTCTGCATATCTATTTAAATTCAACATGACTTGAATACTACTTACAGAATCTATACAATGGTGTATGCAGAAATGTGCTACAGACTTATTGTTACATAAGCTACTCACTCGATGGATAATAAGTCATCATCCGTCGGGACTATAATTAGTTATCCGTTGGGACTATAAATCTTATCTGTCGAGTGCTACATAATTTCACTAAGTAAAATCTACCAAGGTGTTTTGTTCATGAAATCGTCAAGTACACAACATATACACAACAAGTCCTTTTTCTGATAGAATCTTCCATGAAATTTTAGAACATTCAAAAGCTTTTGAAATCTACTAAAATGTCATTGAGAGACTCACTTTCTTCACTATGGAAATGCTCATATTGTTGAATCAAGAGTTGAATTTTATTTTCCCTTACTTTATCAGTTCCATCACATATAACCTGAATTGTATCCTAGACCTCTTTAACAGTTTTGCAGTTTATGATGTTGTCAAACATGTCACCAACACCATTAAACAAAATTTTCATGGCCTTCTTATCCTTATGAACTTGTTCAATATCTGGATCAGACCATTCTGCTCTAGGTTTTGGGATGGATGGCTCATTTCCTGTAGCAGCTCTCATAGGGACATGAGGACCTTTCTTCATGCAGTCCACATATTCTTCATCTTGAGAGAGAAGATGCAGGTGCATCTTCACCTTCCAGTCGTGATAATTGTCTTTGTCTAGAAATATATTTTTTACTCCAACATCTTTTCTGCTCATCTTGTTAGTTGTTGTGATCTTTAAACTCTTTGTTCTTAAAGAGCTTGCTCTGATACCAATTATAATTCCCAAACTAAGAATTACAGAAGGGGTGTTGAATATAATTTTGGCTACTTTTTAGATTTTAAGAACTATTCTCCTATTAATATATAACTGTGTTTGATTTAGCTAAAGTGCAGAATGAAAGTATTGAAGAAATCAAAACACAAAATAATCAAATACAAGTATTTAAAAACTTTCTGGTGGATTGAACTTTTCCACCAGAGGTATATATTAATTCGAGAACTCTGTGATGCGATGTTTGCACATAGCTGCTTACAATTTGAACTTATAAAGAACAGAGAAATTATTTATAGATGTAGCATAATCTATTTCTCTGGTTTTTGCTAACTCACTTGGATATTGTTCTACTTGCTACCCTTGGTTTATATATGTTACATGCTGATTCTCAATGATCAGAAGAAGCTCAGGATCTGGCTGCATTTTAGATGTCATCAGTATTTGGTGTGTCATCAGGATTTGACACATCATCAGTATTTACATGTCATCAGCATCTGGAGGCGGCCAGCTGAAGATTGATTCCATTCCTTAGTTTGAGGGATGGATATCTATTACGTTCTGAGTTATAGGACTTTATATATTTAGTTAAAGATATGTATCATTTTCTGTTAGTAATTGATAATACATATCTTAGATTGATTTGTAGCATCTGTGTAATATATAAACACAGTTTAGGTCATCATATAGTGATTATCTTAAGTATTGTACGACTTAGCAGCTCTCAAGAACATCAGTATTTCAAGAGAGAGTTTGTAACAGGTTTTAACAGAAATATAAAGAACTATTGTATTTTTCATACTTGTTTGAAACCTCTATACAATTGTATCCAACCCCCCTTAAATAATTGTATTATTACTAGGCAATAATTGGTATTAGAGCTAACTGATAATTTACTATCAGAAACGATCTAAACATGTCTCTGAACAAGTATGAAAGTATCAAAATCCCCATTCTGAAAAAGACTGAATATCCTACATGGAGGGTAAAGATGCTAATGCACTTGGAAGCTACAATCCAGACTACCTCGACGTAATCAATGATGGACCTTACAAGCCGACAAAATTGGTACCTGCAACTCCTACTGTTGATGAACACCTTCAGTTGAAGGAGAAGAGAGAGTGGACACCAGAAGAGAAAGCCTCTGTGCTGAAGGATGTAAAGGTAAGAATTATTTTACATAACAGTCTTGACTCTGTGATGTCAAACAGAGTTATAGCCTACAAGACTGCCAAAGAGATCTGGGATGCCCTTGAGACTCAATGTCAAGGAACCACATCCATCAAGAAGAACAGAAGGGCTGTTCTAATTCAATAATATGAAAATTTTAAGGCCAAGTCTGATGAAGTCTCACCGACATCTATGATAGGTTTCTCACTCTGCTTAACAATCTATCTTTGGTGGGAAAGGTGTACGATCTGGAAGATTCAAACACCAAGTTTCTGAGAGCTGTCACACCCCCAACTTAAATAGAAAAATAAATATAGCTATTACATCATTTTAATGAAGAATACACAACCAAAATCTAAGATCTTACAGTTTAGGGTTTGGAACAGCCCAACACTACCAACTATTACATCTGATTACAAATACCGAGTCCTCACACAACTATTATTACTTATTCTACCTGAGCTCGAACATAAGCATCAGCATCACAGGTCTTACGGGCAGTCTGCTTGAATCTAACCATAACTGCTAGCTGTAATATAAGGGTAAAGCAAGAAGTGAGCCAAATGCTCAATAAGTGCTAACAGTACGACACAGAACATAAATTGAGATATACTTTTAAGAATGATAATGGAAAGACATAACCAAAGGTAACGAGAGATAAAAACTATGTGAGAAGGCATCATTTTGCTTGCATCAAAACAATTTTAAAATCATGTCTTAATCAAAATCATTTTATGACGCTACGGATTACAGCCGGTGATCAGCCGCGAAGTAATCCCGAACCTCGCTGGGTTCTAAAACATTAATGGGAATCCCTAGGAAACTTTTAAGCCTAATATAAGTGTGGAAAGGACTCGTGTCTCAGTCCAGATCCACTATTCAAGAAAACATTTATCCTCCTTTGGGACTAAAAACCCACATTTTAATTATTTTAAAAACTGATGTCGATTTATGATAAAATCTCTTTTGACTGTAAACATTTTTATCAAGGGATTATAGATCAACTCGAAACACGGGAAACAAGGTACTGAATATCAGAGCCATGATTCACAAAACTATTCTCTATTCAAGTAATTGAATGGTTTTTATATATTAATGATTAGACAAGAGGATTTAGTGAGGCTAATGGATAATATGAAGGGTAATGCCAATTTGGGCTCAAAGCAATGGTTTCTCATCAAGGTTCAAGTGATGGATCATCAAGAAGGTAAGCTTCATGAATACTAAGGGTGTTAAGGTATGAAGAATGAACTTTAACTCAGGATATATCAGAATTGTCAAGCTTTAGGATAAGAAAGAGGGTATCAATCAATGAGGAATCAAGATGGTAAGTATCTGACTATCAGAATTCAAAGTAAGGTTCTATAGGGATTCAAGTATCAGGATGAGATATTAATACTTAGGAAACATCAACATGTTAATCAAGAGGATCCATCAAGTAATATATCAACTCTTCATTTTATCATGGCATTAAACTATCATGAAAGACTTTTGAACTACTTGCGATACGTACTCGAGGGTTCATGGCATCTCTATGTAACTCAAAGATAAACAAAAGATACGCTTGATTGAAATATATCAAAATGACTCAGGATAATTGCATCAATATATAAGAACTATTTGTAGTAAATACGAAGGTCAAGTTGAATCACTTGCCTTGAGATAGGCTGGTCTGGTCTGACTGGTAGGAGCAACAACTGGAGCTTCACTCGACTTTTATGGCAAGTTTTCCCTCGTCTCGAGATCCTACATAAATAATAATAATAATCCTCAATATAATATATTCTCACCAACTTAACCTATTTACAACTCGAAATTAAACACGGATGGCACTTAGGCCTAAATGCACTTAATTTATATTCACTTTTAAATTACAATTGCACACACATAGCCACATATTCACATATCATATATTAACACCAAATAACACCATATATACCATAATGCAACACTAGGCTTGGATGATCTCGACTCACAACTTAAGTCACTTGGTCGCTAAACTAGACAAGGTCTTCTAATTTTGGTTTCCTAACTCGATGTGCCTTTCCTAAATTATCCAAAACCTATTGACCCTCACTTGTGCCTTTTGCTCTACTGACCTTATACTATCTTACAACTATGGTGGTCAACCTAATACTCACTTCTAAGTATTCTAAAACTATGTGATAAGTGATAGTGCTCACTGGTGCAAATTTCAGAATGACAACTACGGTTTCTTGAGTACATTAGACACTCTTAAACTACAAGTTTTCCTTCAAAATTTTTACACAATACTCTCCTGACCTAAGGGCATCTCACAAACTTGATGTGGCTCAAGGGCCTGGCTTGGGCCTTCTTGGGCCTAAGCTAAAAGTCCAAGGTTCCCCTATTTTTCTGGGCAAAAAAATGCCCTGACTTGAATTAACTTGTGACACATGGTTCTAGCTCATATCCTATGAAATATGGTTGGAAAAACTTCTCTGACATACCCTCTAACTAAGGCCCAATTGGGCCTAATGAGGGCCTACCCATGACATGGTCAAATCTCCCTATTTCTAAGTTGCAACAAAACTGTCCCCTGCTGGACAGATTTTGTGATTCTACTTGTGCACCTAACCAAATGACATGCAAACCTCCAACCAACTCCTAAAACCTTTTATATACTCCCAATACTAACTTCTGGTAGCTTGGGCCTCAAAGTGCACACCAATGACATGGTCAAAACTCACTCTAAACCTCAGGGTGCTATACTGATTTTTCTGCAGAAACTATAACTCTCATTTTCCAAGGTTTTGACTTGACAAACCCAACTAACAACAACTAAATACTTAAACCAAGACTTATACATGGTATTCTACTGAACTAACTCCCTTTTTCTCAAAATAACCTTGGTGAGATCATCCTTACCTAAGGTACAATTATGGCAAAATAAAAGAGACTACACTTCACAAATCACAAATCTTCATGCTTTTGAAACAACAAGATATATATTTTTATAAAAGATAACCACGAATTATTACCATGCAACAAGAAGCATAAATCAATATTAACACATTATTCCTACTGAAATTAAGGCTCACTAACAAAATCTTTCCAAATGATCAAAATCTTACAACATTCTAAGAGAAATCCACATGCATGCATGCCTTCGGGTTTTTCAAACCAAAACAACACATTTTCTACATATGTTCTATCATAACATTGACATGCAAGCCTAGCATAAGGTATACCTAGATGATCACTTAGCATGCAAAGAGTTTTATCAAGACTTCACTAAGATTTTCATGTTATCATCACAAAAACACACAAAGTGGAACATGACAACCAAAACACCATCCATTCGGCTCCTATCAAGTCATGGCCGAATGGATTAGGGTGAAAACAACAATTGCATGAGTGTAGCATACTCATGTCTAGCCATTCTCAACCCTTTGATACTATAACTCATGGTGAAAGCCTTGAATTCACAAGAATCAAGGATATTCACTTGGAGTTTTAACAAAACACCACCATGCAAGGTCAACACATAAGTTTTTCTACTCTACACTCTTAAGATATACAAGAACAACATGTAGGGAGTAGGATTACTTGATAACAGGATGATTATTTGAGTGAGAAATGAAGAAAGAAGGGGATGGGGGCTCGGTTTTTGGGAATTGCCGAGAGGGGAGGGGGAAAAACCGAGAGGAGGGGGAGGAAAGGAGGAGTGTGGAAATGGTGGGGTGAATGTGGAGTAATAATCATGTTAGTTTGGTTTTTATTTGGCCAAAAGTGAGTGGATTTGAGATTTTACAAGAGTAACCTTCCAATTATAGTTAGGTAGATTTGCATGCAAGGGTAAAGGGGTAATTTGGTTAGTAGAATGAAAGTGAGTGGGGTTGGAAATGTCTTCCTTGCCCCTAAGTTGAATTGGAAGAGTATTTACATGCAAGGGTAGCCACATAATTTGCTAATTATAACAAATAAAATTTATAAAGATTTATTTTTATAAAATAAAATACAAGTTCAAAAATTATAAAATTTATATCATAAAATAACTTGGATTTTTAGAGACTTTATAAAATCATTTTCAAAATTTGTGAACAAAATACCTTTTAAAAGAAATTTTTTCCAAAGTTTAGAATATTCCTTATAAATCAGAAATAAATAAATTAAATAAACTCTTGCTTCGAAAAATCATATACTACACAAAGCAAATTTATAATGCAGAAATTTTCACTCAGACTAGCGTACAATCATTGAATATATTTTTATTTGACTTTAATATTATACTCAATCCACAAATAATATTATATAAAATGTCGGTCGTAACAAGAGCTTTGAATGAGGAATGGGAGACTTAGACTTCAATCATACGACATCAGTATGATTTGGAAAAAGTCACTCTGGATGAAATCTATGGCATGCTGAGAACTCATGATTTGGATGTTTAGCAAAGAAAATAGAGGAAAATCAACAAGGGAAAATCAGTTATTTTGAAAGTGAATGCTAAAGCTTCAAAAAATAGGCCTGTTGAAGCTACAAGGAAAAAGAACTATCTTCCATAATCAGATACTGATGATTCATCATCAAATCCTAAGATGATACTGATTCTAAAACTGATGAGAACATGACAGATTCTAATGTTATGCAAATGGCCGCAATGTCAGTTAAGGGCTTCAAGAGGATGCAGTTCAGGAAGTCTCTGAAGAATAGAAGCTTCAGGAAGAAGTTTACTGGAGGAGAAAGGAAGCCTTCTGGATGAAGAGAAGGAAAGGATTTTAAAGCTGGAAAAGTTGATAGATCAAAGATCAAGTGCTACAATTGTGATGAACCTGGCCACTTTGCTATAGAATGCAGAAAAGCAAAGAATGACAAAGGGAAGAACAAAGCCTTGATTACATCAAGCAAGGATTGGATGGATTCCACTGATTCTGAAAATGAATAAACAAGCTATGCATTGATGGCTAGTTTTGATAATCCTGCTTCTTCTGATCCTAAGGTATCAACTTTTTTCCTTTCTCTTGATACTGAAGATATATTTGAATTGAAATCTATTCTTAAGTCTCTCCATGGAAATTTTAAGAATATGATTCTAGAGAATAATAGACTGTTAACTGAAATTGAAGTCTTAAAATCTAGGAGTGATCAGTTAGAGTCTGACTTAGTAAATCAGATTGAAATTAAAAAAGAATATGAGAAAGCTAAACATATAGCGTATATACTAGAGGCTAAGTACAGTATGTTAGAAAATGACTTAGAAAATGAGAGAAAAACCCTTAAATTCTGGACTGATTCAGGCAAAAGGTTCATGAAATGATTTTTAAGAAAAACTGGAGAGAATGTCTTGGCTATGTAGATGGAATTAAGGATGTTGACACTGAAAATGAAATTACCCTTAAGACTCCTGTTAATTTTATTTCTTCAGAAGCTGATGAACCCAATTCTACTTTTGAGAAGGGTTCAACCTCTGCATCCCAAGAAAAGAAAGTAAATAAAAAAACTCAAAGAGAGGAAAATAAGGAGACCAATAAGACTGTTAAGAAAGAAAAGAACGTAGGACTTTTGTCTAAAGGACAATTGAAAAAGAAATTATCTGAGGTTACTGAAAAACCTCAAGTAAAAAGTCCAAAAAGAAACAGGAATGGAAAGCAAGGTATTTCTAAGGAATCTAACTATATGTTTGTTCCCAATGCTCCTAGAAAAACTTGTTTTAACTGTGGTAATACTAATCATCTTGCTATTGATTGCAGGAGGAGTAAGAAAAAGAAAACTGCTATTCCTGAGTCTGATGTTAGGGGTAGATCAGTATTTTACAAACCACAAAATCCTTGTTTTCATTATGGTAGTAGTTGGCATTCAATTCACACTTGTAGTTCTTATCATAAGCTATATCATAATTACTATGATCCTTTGCCAAAATTCAATAAAACCGCTTATCTGATTAATACTGCTAATTCTACCAATTCTACTTCTGATAAGACAAATCTCGATAAGAAAAAATTGTCGGAAGTAACTCTGAATCATAGAAACTTAAGTTGTCCAAAATAAGGGCCCAACAAGTGTGGGTATTTAAAAATCCTTCTAATTAATCACTCTTCTGATTGCAGGGTAACAGGAAAAATACTCTTGTCTGGGATAGTGGATATTCAGGACACATGACTGGAAATAAATCCCTGTTGTCAGAATTTGAGAGGAAGGTTGGCCCAGATGTATCTTATGGAGATAGAAATATAGGACACACTCTGGGATATGGAAAATTGGTCATCAGAAAGGTGGTAATAGAGAATGTAGCTTTGCTGGAAGGACTAAGCACAACCTACTGAGCATCAGTCAAATCACTGACAGAGGTTATCATGAGGTATTCTATGACTCTAATTGTGAAGTTATTCATAACAAGACAAAGAAAGTTGTCTTAATAGGATACAGACATGGTAACATGTATGAAGCAAGGCTGCATGAAAGTCTTAAGCAAGAAGCTACCTGCCTTATCTCTAAGGCATCAGTAAATGAGAGATGAAATTGTCACAAGAAGCTCTCACATCTCAACTTCAATTATATCAATGAACTTGCCAAGAATGTGCTAGTAAGAGGATTACCAAATATGTTATACTCATCTGATGGTCTTTGTAATGCTTGCCAAAAGTCCAAACAAAGAAGAGTATCCTTCAAAAGTAAAACAGAATTCTCTATCACTGAACCATATCATATGCTACACTTGGATCTCTTTGGACCAGTGGACATAATGTTTATGAACAAGAAAAGGTACACACTTGTAATTGTTGATGATTTCACTAGATACACTTGGGTTTATTTTCTACACAGGAAATATGAAACTCCAGATTTTCTTCTGGATCATGTAAAGCAAATTAAAAATAGATCCAACTTCAAAGTGAAAATACTGAGGAGTGATAATGGCACTTAGTTCAAGAACTCAAAGATGGAGGAATTTTGTAAGTATAAAGGCATATAACAACAATTCTCAGCTCCTGGCACACCTCAATAAAATGGTGTTGTTGAGAGGAAGAACGGAACCTTGATTGAAGCTGGCAGGACTCTCCTAGAAGAAGCCAAACTACCCACTTACTTCTGGGATGAAGCAGTAAACACAGTCGGTTATGCTCAGAATATCACACTGATAAACATACATGGTGTTACTCCTTATCAGATGCTGAAAGAAAAGAAGCCTAGTCTCAAACATCTCCATGTATTTGGATGTAAGTGCTTTGTTCTGAGAACTCATACTGATCAACTAGGAAAATTTGAATCAAAAGTTGATGAAGGAATCTTTGTTGGTTACTCACCATCAAGAGCATACAGGGTTTTCAATCTAAAAAAAATAATGTAGTTATCTCTATCAATGTATCTTTTGATGATAAGAAGATTCCTGGTTTTGAAGAAGACTCTCATGAAAGTTTGATCGTTGTAATTGAAAATGCACTGTTAGAATCTGCATCAAACTCTAATAGATTATCAATTACTGATGATCCAAATTCTGATACTCCTTTAGATCTTGAAGATGATCATTGTACTAATGAACTTGCACATGTTGAGGGGGAGCAACAACAAGGTTCAACTGATAGTACTAACATTGAAGAGTCAGCTCAAGATTCTTCTCAATCTGATCACTCAGAATCTAATGTTGATTCAATATCAGGAGAACATGAGTGAAGTCCTAATACTTCATCAGGAGCTAACAATACTGATTCAGGGGGAGCCTCAAATGCATTTGATGAGGCACATGATTCAGGGGGAGCATCTGGCTCAAGAAGGACATTTCCTCATGTTAGAAAATGGACCAAAGATCATACTTCTGATCAGATAATTGGAAATCCTGATAAAGGTGTAAAGACAAGAAGTGCATCTCAAACTGAATGTCTGTATCACAATCTACTTTCAAAGGAAGAGCCAAAGAAAATAGAAGATGCACTTAAGGATGCAGATTGGGTCATAGTTATGCAAGAAGAATTGAATGAGTTTGAAAGGAATGAAGTATGGAAGCTGGTGCCTAGACCTAAGAACAGGTCAATTATAGGTACAAAGTGGGTCTTCAGAAATAAAACTGATTCTGATGGAACCATCGTCAGAAATAAGGCAAGGTTAGTGGCTAAAGGATATTCCCAGCAGGAAGGCATTAACTATGATGAAATATTTGCTCATGTTGCTAGGCTAGAAGCAATCAGAATTTTCTTGGCATATGCTGCACACAAGAAATTCAAAGTCTTTCAGATGAATGTCAAGAGTGCATTTCTCAATGGAGAACATGAAGAACAAGTCTATGTTGAATAGCCACCAGGTTTTGTGGATCCTAAACATCCTAACTATGTTTATAGACTTGAAAAAGCACTCTATGGACTAAAGCAAGCACCTAGAGCATGGTATGAGACTCTTGCTCATTTTCTACTTGAAAGTGGATTCAAAAGAGGTACAATAGATAAAACATTATTTTATCCGAATAAAGGTAAATATTTGCTTTTAGTTTAAATTTATGTGGATGATATCATTTTTTGATCAACTAATCAAAAACTGTGTGATAAGTTCTCAAAGTTGATGCAATCAAGATATCAAATGAGTATGATGGGAGAGATGAGCTATTTCTTGGGATTAAAAATTAAACAGACTGATAATGGCGTCTACATTAATCAGTCCAAGTACACAAAAAATCTAATAAAAAGTTTTAATATGCAAGAAAATGCAACTGCAACTACTCCTATGGAAACTGCTACAAAGCTTGATCCTTATGAAGGTATAATAGTTGATGTCACAAACTACAGAGGTATGATTTGTTCTCTCTTGTACCTAACGGCTAGTAGGCCAGACATTATGTTTGCCACATGTTTGTGTGCAAGATTTCAGGCAAATCCTAGGGAGCCACATCTTATTACAGTTAAGAGAATCTTTAGATATCTCAAGGGTACCGTATCACTTGGTCTATGGTATGCAAGGGAAGCTGATCTTGGATTGTGTGGATATTCAGATGCTGACTTTGCTGGATGCAAAATAGACAGGAAGAGTACCTCTGGAAGTTGTCAGTTTTTGGGAGGAAGAATAGTTTCATGGTTTAGTAAGAAGCAGAAATCCATTTCTACTTCAACTGTTGAGGCTGAATATATGGCAGCTGGAAGTTGTTGTGCATAGTTACTATGGATGAGGAACCAGCTCATGGACTATGGATTATCATTTTCTAAAGTTCCTATTTATTGTGATAATCAAAGTGCTATTGCCATAACAGGAAATCCAGTGCAACACTCTCTTACTAAACATATTAGTATCAGATATCACTTTATAAGAGAACATGTCATAGAAGGGACAATTGAGCTTCATTTTGTTCCTACTGATCAGCAGCTGGATGATATCTTCATAAAGCCATTACGTGAAGCAATATTTAAAATGCTTGTTAATGAACTTGGTATGGTTAGTTGGGACAGATAATTCTTTTATCCAATCCTGATATAAATTGATCAAATCCTGAGGATGTCCTAAACATTTTTAAAGATATTATTTTGGGAATTAATGATGTATTTCTATATATGCATGTTAAATTAAGTGATTTATTTGCTAAATGTGCATGTATACATATATCTTTGTCATCATTACAAATCAATCTAGGGAGAGGCGTATCACTTATATTTTTGGTTAAATTATTCAATTAACTCTACAGTTAATATTTAACCAAACCCCTAGTCCCTTCATATTCCCCCTCTCTTGGTTATTTAAACCACCATTCATCATCCAGTCTAATCATATCTTCCCAACACAAAACTTTGAAATCTCCTTCATTTTTTATCTCCTTCACATCTTTTTAAAAACAATGGAGAACTTCGATTGGTTTCACAGTTATGGCACAAATATTGTGACACTCTTTCATGCTGGGGTGCAAAGTTCATGGCATATCACCGCCATTCCAAATGACATTTGGATTCAACTCCCAGAAGTAAACAAAACTGACTTTCTGGGCTTTCAGAAAGAATTTCATCTCTATACCCTTCATAAGCAAGAGAGGATCATTCGTCTTGCAATTCTCTTTGTTAAAAGCAGGAAGAAGCCCTGATCATCCACCACCTTAGTCCTCCCGACAAACATCCTCTGCCTCTTTCTCTTCACCGTCAGCTTTGTCGGGCTTCTTAT
Organism: Apium graveolens; assembly: GCF_009905375.1. Taxonomy (NCBI): domain Eukaryota; kingdom Viridiplantae; phylum Streptophyta; class Magnoliopsida; order Apiales; family Apiaceae; genus Apium; species Apium graveolens. The sequence continues at coordinate 191,833,875 of NC_133651.1, forward strand.
ACTAAGGCTGTTGAACTTTGTTAGGAATATGTTGTGAACTTGATGATAAGTTGAACAAAACATCTTAGTAGATTTAACTTAGTGTTTTTGTAGCTCTCGATGGATATTCTAATATAGTCCCGACGGATGAACTTTATAGTCCCGACGGATGAACTTTATAGTCCCGATGGATGACAATTGAACATTCATCGAGAGTGTAGCTTATTTAACAATACGTATTGTAACACATTTCTGTAAACAACAATGTTTTAGTTGAGTAGATATTGTAGGATTCTTTGAGTCATGTTGACTACTAGATTGATATACATAATAGGTTGGCTAATTGTAAATATAAGATGTCTTATAATTCTGCATAAGTGAAATAGAATCAAGTGACAGAAAGACTCCCGACGGATGATCTACAAAGGCTCCTGATATATAATCAACAAGGCTCCCGACGGATAATCAACACAGTCCCGACGGATGATAATATTAAAAATAGCAGCTGACAGTGACAACACAATCACATGCGTCGGGTGTTTACAAATGGAAAGTGGCAGCCTAATTGCAGGATTTAGAGAACAAATAAGCATTACCATTTATATGCAATTATGAAGATATTCAAAGATGTTGGATAGAGTAATGTAGCAGCATGAAGTTAGACTAGATTCAGTTTGTCTTATTATCTTGTCTTAATATCATGTAATTTGGTGATATATAAACCAAGTGTAGCAAGTAGAACAGCTTAACTGAGTAAGCATTATTTTCAGAGAGATAGAAAAGGCTGTATCTGTTAAGAATCTCTTTGTAATTCTGTAAGTTCTGTTGTAAGCAGCTGTGTGCTATTCAAGCATCACAGAGTTCTCAACTTTTTATATATATATCTCTGGTGGTAAGTTCAAATCCACCAGAAAGTTTTTATAGCTTTGTGTTTTATTGCTTTGTGTTTTATTGCTTTGTGTTTTGATTTCTATTTTATTCTCATTCCGCACTTCTTACAAAATCAAACACATTTATATATTAAGTAAGAACTTTTTAAAATCATAAAAAGTAGCTAGAATTACATTCAACCCCCCTTCTGTAATTCTTATTGCATTGTTTGGGATAACAATTGGTATTATAGCTAGCTGTTGAAGTACAAAGAGTGTAAAGATCATCACAATCTCCAAGATGATCAAAAAGGATGTTGGAGTGAAAATTCCATTTCTGGACAAAGACAACTATCACCACTGGAAGGTGAAGATGCACCTACATCTTCTTTCTCAAGATGAAGCCTATATGGACTGCATTGAGAGAGGTCCTCATGTTCCTATGAGAGCCGCTACAGGAAATGAGCCATCAGTTCCAAAGCCCAGACATGAATGGTCTGATCCAGATATTGAACAAGTCAGGAAAGATAAAAAGGGCATGAACATACTGTTTAATGGTGTTGATGGTGATATGTTTGACAACATCATAAATTGCAAAACAACAAAAGAGGTTTGGGACACAATTCAAATTATTTGTGATGGAACTGAGCAAGTAAGAGAGAACAAAATGCAGCTCTTGATTCAACAATATGAGCATTTTCACTGTGAACAAAGTGAGTCACTTTCTGATATATTTAGTAGATTTCAAAAGCTACTGAATGCTCTCAAGTTGCATGGAAGGGTCTCAAACCTTAAATTCCTTAGATCTCTACCAAAGGAATGGAAGCCCATGACATTCTCTTTAAGAAACTCTCAGGATTACAAGGAATTTACCTTGGAAAGACTATATGGAATTCTAAAAACCTATGAGCTTAAAATAGAGCAAGATGAAAAGATGGAGAAAGGAAGGAAGAAAGGAGGATCCTTTGCACTAGTTGATGAGCAAGAAAAGGAAAAAGAGGTGAAGGTTGAAGCCGTGGAATCTGTATCAAACTCAAGGGTTTGTGAAAGCAAGGGTAAAGGGCTGGTAGCTAAAAATGAAGAATAGTTGAGCCAAGATGACATGGATGACATAGATGAGCATCTTGCTTTTCTATCCAGGAGATTTTCCAAGCTCAAATTCAAGAAGAATTTTGGAGCAACTAAGTCAAACAGAAACATGGTCGATAAGTCTAAATTCAACTGTTTCACATGTGGCTTAGCAGGTCATTTTGCAAGTGAGTGCAGGAAGCCTGATTCTGGTAAAAAGAAGCTTGAGCCCGTTAATCAACACTACTAGAAAAAGTAGAATATACATCGCCTCTTAGACATCAGTTGCTTTTAAAGCCGATGTAAAAGTTGTTTTATACATCGGTTTTAAACAACCAATGTCTTTTGGTTTTATAAATATCAGTGTTTTAGCCCAACCGATGTTATATGTCTGTTTTAAAAAAATTATTCAGCGTGGCTTCACCGTTTTTCCCCTTATCCAAATAATTTATTCCCTCCATGTTCCCCCCTGTTTTTTGCCTTAAAAAAATCCCCCCCTCTTTTCACACACATCTTCCCCCTCTTTTTAATTAAAAATAAAACAAACATAAAAAATAAAAAACATAAACATCAAACATTAAAAATCATCTCTCACCCTCACTTACGTCAAGAACACCCACCAAGAACACATTTTCTAAACACCCACTATTGCTCTTATTTCCCTTTATGTGCTCTCATTTTCTCATAGATCTCCCTCACTGCTCTCGTATAGAATTGGGGGTTTCATTGCATTAGTTTAAATCGAAGTTTAAGGTTGGAGTTCAAGTTGGAGTTGAAGTTTAAGGTTGGACTTCAATTTCAAGTCGTAGTTTAAAGTTGGAGTTCAAGTCTGAGTTTGAAGCTAAAATGGAGGTTAAACCTTGAATTGGGTAAGTTTTAAACCCTAATTTCAGAATTGAATTGAAACCCTAATTTTTTAATTTTAATTATTTGAGTGATTGTTCTTATTGTGCATGTTACATTGAGCATGTTAAACTCGGAGAAGGATGATGATTTGTGGATGATAACTGGTGGAAAAGCTACATTGATAAGTGATGGACCTTCTAAAATAAGTTCAAGATGCATTCTAAAGAAGTATCATTGGTTGTCTTGATGATAAATAAGTTAAGCCATATATCTTTAACCTTCAAGCACTAATTTATGTTTTATATTTTTTTGATTTTAATTATAATGTTTTTGTATAAATATCAATTTATCAAGAATTTGATACATTTACAGCTATGGATTTTGGATTATTTGAAAGTGTGATGTTCTTATGCTTGTCAGAGTTTTAACAAGACTATTTTCCTTTTTATCTGTTAATGTATAACTTTCAATTTCAAATTTGTGATTCTAGCAATATTTTGTAGCATTGTTAATGGCAGTTTTTTAAATATGTTAGAAGATGAAGTAGATGAGAAGATACAAACATCCAATAATTCAAGTCATAATGAAAAGTCAAATGCAAGTTCTGCCCCTATACTTTCAGGTTAAGGGGCATCTAAATTGATATGTCTCTGTTTCTTTTTCCCCTTATTATTATTATAATTGATAGTCGTACCTCGACATTTATTTTGTTAAATTCATATGACCCGACAAGCATGTTGTCATCGAGAAGTCAATTATTATTCAAATAAGGTTAAATGTAGTGGCTTCAATGTGGTTATGTGCATTTTCATGGTAGCCAATGTTCTGAATTAATTGAGTTCATGTGTATATTGATTTATTAACTAGCTGTTTTTTCTGAGTAATTGTGATTGTAAATTTAAATGTAAAAGTCAGGGTTGCATATCATTTTCAATGACCGGGGTTTATGGTTTATTGCGCACTTGGCATTATTTGTACATTCACTTTCTCATAGTGTTCTGATCTTTAGCTGGTATGGGTGGTAGTAGCACGTGAACACTTCATATCTTGTATTATTTCGCAAACAACATTTTATAGCACTTCTTCATTAAAAGCAATTGAGGCAGATGCAGGGCTTCAAAGTTATTTGCTAAATCTCTAGAGAGCTCCAACTATAGTACCGGATCAACACTTTTGACCCATATAGTAGATGACAATCCTGAACATGTTACAACTGCTTTTTACTCTAGACAACAGAATGCAGGATCTGATTCATACTTATACAAGTAGCACGGCCCCTCGAGCAACTGATGATCATGTTAAAATAGCCACTGCTTTAATGAGACGCGTAGACCTGAAAGAGTTCTCAGTATTTCAGTTCTCCAATCCTGGTAAAACTAGTTTAAAAGTAATATTTTACTGCCACTTTGTTAGATTGTGTATAAAATAAATTAAAGTACTTGTGAAAGATGTACACGTTGATGATTCGATTGCTACGGGCCTTCTTTACTCAGGTAAAAGTACTGCAGACAATGCCAGTTTTGAAGAGAATAATGATAATATTATGATGTCGAAGCCGCCTTCTTCAGCTAAGATCATTTACCATAACACTGTCAAAGCCAATCCAGAAGGTACGTACTATGAACCACCGCTATAATCAAATGTGAATTAATTTACTGGGTTAGCTCTCGACTTGTTTCTTTATTTTTAGATTAAAATCAACTATATCAATCCCGGGAAGATCAAATCACATATGGGTAGAAGGAGAAAGAATGATTCATGCAATTTATTTCGAAAAGGAGACTTCTAGTGGCGTCTATAGCGTCTACTACAACAACAGACATGTTCAAACTGAGACTTTCAAGATGGAGAGCAAAATGAACAAGCCATGTTTTATTCCGGCAATTGAAGGTGATTCTGCAGCTGTTGTGTCTTCTTATCTCCTAAACATGGTAAACACATAATAAGATCCATATGTCTTTCAAGTTCTAATTAATAAGATGTCGAGCTTATTGCAATTCATGCTCATTTATTGCAGTTGAGATTTGGAAAAGTCAATAAATATATTAGTAATACCAATGTTTTCGAGCATGCGAAAAAGTATTACTCGATTACTGAAAGTGACATGCCTCAGGAGATTGATATTGATACACTTGAAACATTTGGGATATGGGATGTCAACGACACTTGAAAAAGACCTTTCACTAGCCATCCAAAGGTGTGTACAAATACATTTGAGTTTTCTGACATAGAACCTGCCATTTGATACTTCATATGATGTGAAATTCCTTGATTTTAGCTATCCAGCTATTGTAAAGATTTTCCTGATAAAAAAAAATTGTAACATAAAGCTCCAGGTATAGGAGAGTTAGTTTTCATGGGTGTTGATGCAAAGAAACCTTTTCTTGAACTGGGGATACTATTAGGTATATAAGGTTTAAGGCCCCCGTTATATTCATCTTAATTGGTTTGATAATTTTATTCTATTAAATTTAGTTTATATTCAACTCTGCGTCAAAGTCTTGATCAAATTCTTATTCAGCTGATGGCAGGAAATTGGTTCATAAAGTGGACCTTAACTATAAAAGATCTAGCCTTTGCTATGATATAGGGGTAACGGAGATGTATGTTTGTAAATAACTATTACTCAGTTCTCATCCTTGTCATTCAGAATATATATTTAGTTGATTGGTCCATGGCAACCTTAACTGGCAGGTACAATGTATTACTTGACTTTCCATTGATATTAGATCCTAATCGACTCATTCATGGAGGCCCGTGAGTATTTCTTCTATGTTCTATAACATCCTTTTTTTCTTACTAGTGTAAAGAGTAGATAATAAAGGAAGTTACTGAAGCACTTCAACATACATATGTATTTTTTATCCTACTTAATATGATATATTTTTCCATTTAGATTAATCAAGTTTGAAGATAAAAAAATGCAAGAATCGGAGTGATGCCTCGTTATGGCGATGCAGAATCTATACAGTGGCTTGATGTGCAACCAAGTAGTGCATTTCATGTACTGTAGTCAATTTTTTTGAAGATGGCGACGAGGCAATGAATAAATACTAAAAATAAATAACTAAATTTCTCAGCTCAATTTGCAAGTTTCTTATTTCTATTTTTGATATGAATACATATATAATGTTCTCAACCTCTCTGATGTTATGTTGCACTTGTTTTCTTTTCAGAGCTGTGACCATCCTTACATTGTCGAACCTTCTCTCAAACACCTGATAACTAAAGATCTTCACTACTCCAGGAAAGTTTTACTTACTTTTCTATTTGGTTTTCGTTGTTAGTATTGCCGGTACCAAGTCAAATTCTTTGTATAAACAGTAGTAGAATATATGGATGGATATGTGTAGTACTTGATGTTTGGATTAGATGAATCTGTTGTACCAGATGTTTGAATATTGGTTGTTAGATTTATAGATAACTGGTATTATGCAACAATTGGTTTTGGTAGTTCATTGGTTTGACAAATTTTTGGCATCTATATTTTTTAAAATGTGCATTAATAAAACAGGTACATACATCATTACAGTGGAAAATGATGTCTGTCAAAACTTAATACATCAGTTTTAGTTGAACATTGACATCAGTAATACTGATTAAAACCGATGTTAAATACTAAAACAAAATAATCTTAAAACAGAAAACTGATGTTATTAATCTTTATAGACATCGGTTTGTCACCAATAGATATCAGTTTGAAATAAAGAATCGATGTCAAAAGTTATGTCTACATCGTTTTATCTTGGAAACCGTTGTTACTGGTATTAGTAACATCAGTTTAATGGGTAAATGGAAATATTTTGCTTATCTCACATATGTTTAAATTGATAAAAATATCATATTATGATAATATATGAAGATTAGATATGAATTAGAAATTTAACATCTTTAAAAACTGATGTTATACGTCTTCTTTAACATAAGTTTAAAATCGATGTTAAATGGGGGATTTTTAACATCACCCACGAAGACATCGGATTTTTTTGTTTATAGAGATCGGTTTTTTGCCGATGTCTATTCTACTTTTTCTAGTAGTGCAAGTAAAAGGAAAGGGCTTTCATTACACAAGAAAATGATTGGGTTGCAGATGGATTGGATGAAGATGAAGAAACAAACTATGTCAACCTAGCCCTAATGGCCAAATAAGATGAAACAGAAGTTAGTTCATCCAGTAATCAGGTAATCACCACTAACCTAGCACATTTAACTAAGTCTGAATGCAATGATGCTATCAATGACATGTCTACCAAGCTGTATCATTTGCATGTAAATCTTAAGTCTCTCACTAAGGAAAATGCTAAAATTAAAGAAAATATTTTTTTTAAGTGAGAGGAATAATGTGCTAGAGTCAATTCATTGAGTTTGAAAAATTGAGAATTGAATGTAAAACTACCAAGGATGAATTAACTGAATCTTTAAAGAAAGAAGAGATTTTAAGAAAGCAACTTGAACGAGAATAGGAAGTAATTAAGGCATGGAAGTCATCTAGAGATGTCCATGCTCAAATTACTAAAGTTCAAGATATAGAGTCTTTTTGTGATGCAGCTTGGAAAAAGAACAAGGACAAGCTTGATTCCAATCTGGTTGAAGGACTTTCAACAAATGTGGATTCGATGGATGATGAAAATTATCCATCGAATAATCAAAAGGATTATCCGTCGAAAGGCATTGAGCCACATCCGTCGAATGTAAGTAAGTCAGTTAGCAAAGCTAAGCTAGCTAAGTTGAATGATAAATATGGATCAGTTTCTAAAAACTTTTTTCAAGGAGAATCAAGTAAAGTGAGAAAAGAAAAGAGAGTTAATGTTGGTCATCTGTCTATCAAGCAATTGAATGACATATTAGATAAGTTTGAGGTTAAAGCAGAATCAAAAAGGAAAAATAACAGAAATGGGAAGGTAGGAATTAACAAACATAACAACTACACACCTAATAAATATGCTCCAAGAAAAATCTGTGTTAAGTGTGGTAGTGTTAATCATCTGTTTGTTAATTGCAAACTTGTTATGCCTACTCCTATGACTGCGCCTCCTTCATTTCCCCGCATGCCTACTATGCCTGTTAATGTCATGCCTGCACAAAATTTGAATGCACAATATATTAACATGCCATTTGCACCTAATCCTTATTATGCTGCATTTAGTATGCCTCAAATTCCATTTAACATGCCCTATTGGGATAACATGTTTGCACATAGCATGCCTTTTCATGATAATCAAAATGTGCATGATAATTCTGTTTCAATGAATGGTTTCAAAGGTCCAACTCAAATGACAAAAGATGAATCTGATATACCCAAGTTAAATGAGATCAAACCTAAGAAACCAAAGAAAAAGGCTAACAAGGAAGGACCCAAGGAAACTTGGGTACCAAAATCAACTTGATTTAATTTTGATGTGTGCAGGGAAACAGAAAGAATCTTTGGTATTTGGATAGTGGGTGCTCAAGGCACATGATTGGAGATTCTACCCTGCTCACTGAGTTCAAGGAAAGAGCTGGCCCAAGTATCACTTTTGGAGATGACAGCAAGGGTTATACTATGGGATATGGCTTGATTTCAAAGGATAATGTCATCATTGAAGAGGTTGCCCTAGTGGATGGACTCAAGCATAATCTGTTGAGTATCATCCAGCTTTGTGATAAGGGCAACTAAGTCACTTTCAATTCAGAAGCATGTGTTGTGACTAACAAGAAGAGCAACAAAGTGGTTCTCACTAGAGTTAGAAAAAGCAATATGTATCTAGCTGCCTTCAACTCAATAAATGCAGATTCTGTAACTTGTCTTCTCAGTAAAATAAGTCAAGATGAAAGTTGGTTATGGCACAAGAAGCTGTCCCATCTAAACTTCAAGACCATGAATGAGCTAGTCAAGAAAGAATTGGTTAGAGGTATTCCTCAAGTGGAGTTTACAAGGGATGTATTATATGATGCCTTCCAGAAAGGAAAGTAGATTAAAGCATCATTCAAAAAGAAGCTTGATTCAACAATTGAAGAACCTTTACAACTGTTACACATGGATTTATTTGGACCAATCAATGTGTTGTCCATCTCTAGGATAAGATACTATGTACTAATTGTAGAAGATTTCTCAAAGTTCTCTTGGACATATTTTCTAAAATCCAAAGATGAAGCTAGTGAAATCATCATCAATCACATAAGTCAAGTCAACAATCATCCTGACCTTAAAGTAAGAAGAATCGGAAGTGATAATGGAACTAAGTTCAAGAATTCTGTGATGAGACTATTTTATGAAGAGAATGGGATTATGCATGAGTTTTCTGTAGCTAGGACTCCACAACAAAATGGAGTGGTGGAAAGGAAAAATAGATCTCTTAGTGAAGCTGCAAGAACAATGCTAGAAGAATCAAAGTTACCAACTTATTTTTGGGTTGAAGCTGTGAATACTGCATGCTACACTCAAAATATTTCTCTGGTCAATAAAGCAAAATGCATGACACCCTGACAATTTTTCAGGAATAGGAAGCCAACATTAAACTTTCTACATGTCTTTGGCTGTAAATGCTATATCTTAAGGAATCAAACTGATCAACATGGAAAGTTTGATGCCAAATCAGATGAAGGAATTTTTGTTGGATATGCTGTTGGAAAAGCAGATAGAGTCTACAATCTAAGAACCAACATTGTTATGGAATCTGTACATGCTGTGTTTGATGATAAAAAGATTGAAGGTCTACAAGATGGAGATTTCTATGATGGCCTCAACCCCGGGGTCAGGAGTTGACGTTACCGAACACAATTACTAGAAATATAAACAACGAGATTATTATTAAAATATACTAACTCGACCCTAAACCAAGATCCGATCCAGGCTACACATTATTACAAACCCTTTATTCAAAAGTCTGACACACACTAACTTATTCAGCAACTCATCAGACCGCATGTGGTCTGATACTAACTACCTCTGAGGAGCCGGGTCCTGAAGGGGCTGAGACACGGTTCTGCCGAGGTCTGATCGGTCTTCTAGGCATCTGCGATATATATATATATAACAGGTTGCAAGGGTGAGCATAATCGCTCAGCAGTACCAACATATGAATATCAAGATAAAAATAGTAATGTAAACAGTTATAAAAACAGAACTATAATCAAAACGAAATTCGTCATCTGTAAATCATTTCGAACAACAGTATATAAAGAAAAACTGAGATAACTGGATATCACTGACTAGCATGCTTTTAATAAAACAAACGTAGTAGTGTGCTGTATAAGTACCAGAGTTAAATTTTAGCATGCAATTCACATTTATAAAAGCACTGTATCAATTACTTATTCCCTTACGGGAATCACAAAGCCAAATCAAATACATAATGTATATGTGAAGACAACTGATCAGGATATCAACACCAGACGGCTCTAACTGCCATCCTATTTACCTGTTCCGGAACTCAGAGACTAGCTAGGTCTCTGACCTGCTGGACTAATCGGTTATATAATGCAAGCAACCATATTACCCTCTTACGCCACCTCAATAGGCCTACTCTGGCCCCTATATATCCCATATCTGATCATTTTATCCAGTTTTCAAAACACTTGTACCTAACTCATTTCAAAACCATTCATTTTAACAGCACACGTAAAATCGGTTCACAATCATTTTTATTTGAGATAGGTACCTTTAGAAGTTACTTTTCCCCAAAACAGGTTTAAAACAATGATTTATAACTATAGGGGATATGTAACTTAAAACATTTTTGTTCCTTTACGAGATTAAAATAACAGTTTATTCATACGTACTGAACCATAAAAGAATGGTCAGGGTCTTGCCTTACAACGCTTTCGGAAACCCTAAGTAGCTTTTACGCTGACTTCGGTCCTTGCAAGACTTGATTGGGATCTACAATAATAGAATATCCTAATCAGTTATACCGACATGCTTGATATCCTCGAATCCTTATAACCCAATTCGATAACCCGACTCGTATAATAATTATACAAATAATCACATAATCTGTATTCACATAAAGTTAAAACTTTTTATATAATAAAGTACCTTTCTCGTATTTAAAATAAATTTTTAAAAAATTTTGGCAGCGAATTTGACAATTCAACAATCCACGTCGATTACAATCACACAATCCACAATTCAATACGACTCGTACTTCGATACCACTAGTAATGAAAATATTTATTTATTCATAAAATTTAGGACTCAGATAACAATCATCACGGTCCACCGTCCGCTCGTAAAAATTCATCGCGGACGGCGGCAAAATTTATCGGTACCCGATAAATTTTGGGTTTCCATATGAATCTCACCGATTAATTATTAAAATTTTTCCCCATAAATTTATTTCACGAATCTTTAATCAAATTATTCCCTGCAAAAAATTGGAATAAAAATTAATAATGAAATTACAGCCAACCAACACAAGCACGCACACCAAATGCGGCCTTAACGGAAATGGCCGGAAAATAGCCAGCACCACAACCAGAAACAACCAACAGAAACCACAACAATTACACATTCACACAATTACACACACACCCATTCACACGGAAGCACACACAGATATATATACATATTGTATATTTTTATGCAGGCAATTAAACCATAACAAAACTGAAGCAAGCCGGGATTGTTACTGGAATTAGAGCTGCCAGAAATAACGCTGGAGAAGAAAGGAAGAAACGGAAAGAAAGAAAACTGAGGAACAAGAGAGGCGAGAGACAGGGACGAGAGAGGAGAGAGTAATAGAGAGAAACGAGGCGTGTGTGCAACAGGGGGTACAGGGGTTTTATTTATTTATTAGCTGCACAACACGTATCATATTTAAAAGGACACGTGTCAATTCATTTGTATATGAATTTGACATGTGTCCGAACAGTATCCAGGGGCCAAATTTCGTAATTATCGAACCGTTGCGGCATTTAAAACGGTCTCAGAAAATCATGAGAATCATCTTAAAATATTATAAATATCCCAAAGTTTATAAAACATAAAATTTGAAATTTTAAAATAATTTTTAAAACACAATTTATACCCACTTTTGAATAATTAAACGAAACAACGCGCGGGTAAAATTAATCCTAAAAATTCCCGAAATAATTTTAAAATTCTCATAATATTATAAACTTAGTAAAATATGAATTTCGTGATTTTTAAAGAATTCTGGAATTAAATATGGATTTTACAAATAAATACAATCAGAAAATTATTTAAAGATAAGTAATTAATGAAATATTGATTTCTCAATTTAATAAAATCCTAAAAATAATTACTGAAATTATAAAATCATATAACTAATTTTAGAGACAATCCAAATATTTATGGATTTAAAATTACAATAAAACCACTTTAAAAAGCAAGACAAAACCATGTAACTCAATAATAAATCACACAATCCAACCTATATACCAATAAATCACAATAAATAAATAATAAAATAACACACTGCTGCCAAAACCAATACACATATTTTATTTAATTATTTACTCAATTATTACACTTTTAAAATAATAAAAATAATAGAAAATATACGAGTCGTTATATCCTTTCCCCCTTAAAAAGATTTTGTCCCCAGAATCTGACTTAACTAAACAAGTGAGGATATTTATCAAGCATGTCTGACTCAAATTCCTAACTCTTCTACTCAAGGATTTATCCACAAAACTTTCACTACGGGAAGTGACTTATTCCTAAGGACTCGCTCTTTACGGTCTAATATTTGGATTGGCTGTTCCACGTAGGACAAATCTAGCTGAAGCTCAATGAGTTCGTACTTTATAACTTGATTCGAGTCAGGAATATAGGGCTTCAACATGGATACGTGGAACACATTATGGATGTGCTGCAACTGTGGCGGCAGCGCTATCTCGTAGGCAACCTTCCCCACTTTCTTCAGAACCTTAAATGGTCCTATAAATCTGGGGCTAAGTTTTCCTTTCTGACCAAATCGTACTAATCCTTTCAAGGGTGATACCTTTAACAATACTAGTGACCCTATCTCAAAATTCATATCCTTTCTATGCAAATATGTATTCTTTCTCTGCCTATCCTGGGGCGCTTCTAACCTTTTCCTAATCAATGCAACTGCATCTCTGGTCTACTGAACCAACTCGGGGCCTAACACTTTCTTCTCTCATACTTCATCTGTTGTGCATATATTGTGTACTTGATGATTTCATAAACAAAACATCTAAGTAGATTTTACTTAGTGAAATTTTGTAGCACTCGACGGATAAAAATTATAGTCCCGATGGATAACTCATTATAGTCCCGACGGATGATTAACTTATTATCCATCGAGTGAGTATCTTATGTAATAATAAGTTTGTAGCACAGTTATGTATGCACCTTTGTATAGAATCTGTAGTAGCATATAAGTCATGTTGACTTTAACTAGATATGCAGAATAGGTTGATTAATTGTACATAAACGATGTCTTGTAATTCTGCATAAGTGAAATAGAGTCAAGTGCCAAAATAGCTACCGACAAATAATTAACAAAGCCATCGACGGATGATCAAATGACTATCAACGGATGTTTAATATAGCCGTCGACGGATGATCAATTAAATCATCAACGGATGTTCTGAAAGTCGACGGATGATCATATGAAGAATTCAAACAGCAGTTGAATAGTGAAAGCTGACACACAGCCGTCGAGATGTATACAAACACACTGTGGAAGCCCATTAACTGGGTAATAGAGGATGAAAAGCAGCAAAGCTTAAGACTGTTAGATTTTATATTTTTTCAGTCCTTTTGACTTTGTAATCTTGGTATTATATAAACCAAGAGAGTAGAAAATAGAAAAATAACTGAGATAGCTGAAAAACACAAAAACAGAGAAATCTTTGTAAGCAGAATCTTTATCATTTCCTGTATTCTCAGTAGTTCCATTTATAAGCAGCTGTGAGCATTTCTGCACACAGAGTCCTCTCGGTATATTATATATATATCTGGTGGAATTGTTTAAATCCACCAGAAAGTTTTTAAAGACTCTTGTTTTTAATTACTTATGTTTTGATTCAATTAAGTTTACATTCCGCATTGTGCTAATCAAAACAAATATATCTATAATCGAGTGAGAAAAAGGTTCAAGAATTCCATTCAACCCCCCTTCAGTAATTCTTGCTATATTGTTAAGGGACTAACAATTGGTATCAGAGCAAGCTCTTAATCTACAAAGAGCTTAAAGATCAAAACAATTTAGCAAGATGAATAAGAAAGATGTTGGAGTCAAGATTCCTTTTCTTGATAAAGATAATTACCATCATTGGAAGGTAAAGATGCATCTTCATATGCTTTCTCAAGATGAGGCCTATGTGGACTGCATAGAAAAAGGCCCTCATGTTTCAATTAGAGCTGCAACAGGAAACGAGTCATCTGTTCCAAAGCCAAGGCATGAATGGTGTGATCCTGACATTGAACAAGTCAGGAAAGATAAAAAGGCCATAAACATTCTGTTCAATGGTGTTGATGCATACATGTTTGATAACATCATCAACTACAAAACTGCCAAGGAAGTTTGGGACACAATACAGATAATTTGTGATGGCACTGAGCAAGTAAGAGAAAATAAAATGCAGCTCCTGATTCAGCAATATGAGCATTTTCACAATGAAGAAAGTGAATCACTCACTGACATTTTTAGTAGATTCCAAAAACTACTAAATGCTCTTAAGTTGCATGAAAGAGTCTATCAGACTAAAGACTCTAATCTGAAATTTCTCAGATCTCTTCCAAAGGAATGGAAACCAATGACAGTCTCATTGAGAAACTCATAAGATTATAAGGAGTTTACTTTGGAGAGACTGTATGGCATTCTGAAGACCTATGAGCTTGAGATAGAGCAGGATGAAAGAATGAAGAGAGGGAAGAAGAAAGGAGGATCCATTGCACTAGTTGCTGATCTGGAAAAGGAGAAGGAAGTGAAGATGGAAGCTGTAGAATCAACTTCAAAGGTCTGTGAGAATAAGGGTAAGGGGCTAGCTGCAGAAAGTGAAGATTCATTGAGCCAAGATGACATGGAAGACATTGATGAGCACCTAGCATTTCTTTCAAGAAGATTTGCCAAGCTCAAGTTCAAGAAGAACTTTGGAGCAGCCAAGCCAAATAGAAACATGGTGGATAAGTCAAAATTCAAATGTTTCAAATGTGGGTTGGCAGGGCATTTTGTAAATGAGTGTAGAAAGTCAGATTCCAGTAAGAAAAGGTTTGAGTCTGTGGATTATAAGCAAAAATACTTTGATCTACTCAAACAGAAGGAAAGGGCTTTTATTACATAAGAGAATGACTGGGCAGCTGATGGTTTGGATGAAGATGAAGATGTCAGCTATGTCAATCTAGCCCTAATGGCCAAGTCTGATGAAACACATTCAAGTTCCTCAAGCAATCAGGTAATCACTACAAACCTTGCACATTTATCTAAAGCTGAGTGTAATGATGCAATAAATGACATGTCTACAGAATTGTATCATTTACGTGTTACACTTAAGTCTCTCACTAAAGAAAATGCTAAAATCAAAGAAAACAACTTGTTTTTAAGTGAGAGGAATAATGTGCTTGAGTCTCAGTTTTTTGAGTTTGAGAAACTAAAAATTGAGTGTAAGATTGCCAAGGAGGAATTAACTGAGTCCTTGAAAAAGGAAGAAATTTTGAAGAAGCAGCTCGAGCGTGAACAATAGGTGATTAAGGCATGGAAAGCATCCAGGGATGTTCATGCACAAATCACTAAAGTTCAAGGAATTGAGTCTTTTTGTGATGAAGCTTGGAAAAAGAATAAAGAGAAACTAGAACCTATTTTGGTAGATGGGTTGCTGACAGATGTAGACTCGACGGATGATGAGGACTATCCGTCAGATAACAAAAAGTGTCATCCGTCGAATAATAAAAATCCTCATTTGTCGGCTGTAAGCAAACCCATTAGCAAAGCCAAATTAATCAAGCTAAATGATAAGTATGGGTCTGTTTCCAAGAACTTTGTTTCAGGAGAGTCAAGTCAAGCTAAGAAAGGGAAAAAGACAAATGTTGGTCACATGACTGTCAAACAGTTAAGTGACAGACTTGAGAAAATAGAGGTAAAAACAGATACTAAAAAGAAAAACAATAGGAATGGTAAAGTTGGGATTAACAAACATAATAACTACACACCTGATAAATATGCCCCTAGAAAAATCTGTGTCAAGTGTAGTAGTGTAAATCATTTGTCTGTTAATTGCAAATCTGCCATGCCTACTCCAATGTCTGTTCAGCCTCAATTTCCTAACATGAATGCCATGCCTCCCATGCCTGTTAATGTTATGCCTACACAGAACATAAATGCACAGTTTGCTAATATGCCATTTGCACCCAATCCATATTATGCTGCATACAATATGCCTCAAATGCCATTTAGCATGCCTTACTGGAATAACATGATTGCACTAAGCATGTCATTTCCTGTTAGCCATAATATGCATGATAATTCTGTTGCATTAAATGGTTTCAAAGGCCCAACCCAAATGACTAAGGAAGAATCTGAAATTCCTAAGTCAAATGAGTTAAGACCTAAGAAATAGAAGAAGAAAGCTAACAAGGCAGGACCCAAGGAAACTTGGGTACCAAAATCAACTTGATTTGATTTTGATGTGTGCAGGGAAACAGATAGAATCTTTGGTACTTGGATAGTGGCTGTTCAAGACACATGACTAGTGATTCTACCCTGCTCACAGAGTTTAAGGAAAGAGCTGGCCCAAGTATTACTTTTGGAGATGACAGCAAAGGTTATACTGTGGGATATGGCTTGATTTCAAAGGACAATGTCATCATTGAAGAGGTTGCCTTAGTGGATGGTCTCAAACACAATCTGTTGAGTATTAGCCAGCTTTGTGACAAAGGCAACTCAGTAACCTTCAACAAAGAAGCCTGTGTTATGACTAACAATCAAAACAACAAAGTGGTTCTCACTGGTGGGAGAAGAGGAAATGTGTACCTAGCTGACTTCAACTCAACTAAAGTAGAATCTGTAACTTGTCTTCTCAGTAAAGCAAGTCAAGATGAAATTTGGCTATGGCACAAGAAGCTATCCCATTTAAACTTCAAGACCATGAATGAGCTGGTAAAGAAAGAACTAGTAAGAGGCATTCCTCTAGTGGAGTTTACAAAGGATGGACTGTGTGATGCCTGCCAAAAGGGGAAGCAGATTAAAGCATCATTCAGGAAGAAACTTGATTCAAGAACTATGTCATGAGAGCATTTTGTGAGGAAAATGGGATCTTGCATAAGTTTTCAGCAGCAAAGACTCAACAACAGAATGGAATAGTGGAAAGGAAGAACAGATCACTTATTGAAGCTGCAAGGACAATGCTTGAAGAATCAAAATTACCAACATATTTCTGGGCTGAAGCTGTAAACACTGCATGCTACACTCAGAACATCTCTCTGATTAATCAAGCAAGATGTATGACTCCTTATCAATTGTTCAAGAACAAGAAGCCAACTCTAAATTTTCTTCATGTCTTTGGCTGTAAATGCTATATTATGAGAAATCAAACTGATCAAAATGGGAAGTTTGATGCTAAAACAGATGAAGGAATTTTTGTTGGATATGCTGTTGGTAAAGCATATAGAGTCTACAATCTAAGAACCAACATTGTTGTGGAATCTATACATGTTGTGTTTGATGATAGAAAGATTGAAGGACTGAAAGATGGAGATTATCATGAGAGCCTCAAATTCGACAATGTTGAGATGGTCAGTGATGAAAGTGATGATGAGAGTGATCAAGAAACAGTGTCTAAGGATAATACAGACAAATCTACCACTAATCAAGCACAAAACTCAACATCCGTCGAGTTACATAATGCTTCATCCGTCGGAAGGCAATCTGTGTTATCCGTCGGTAGACAACCTGCCTCATCCGTCGGTACTCATAATTCACCATCCATCGGGTTATCAAAAGGAGCAGGAAGTCAAGGCAGATCACCCATAGAAAGTACCCCTTTCTCAAATCAAAGATCCACAAACTCAGGGGGAGTTTCTAGCAATCAAAACTCAATCACACATCAAGACAACATTGAGGTCTCTTCATCTAGAGCTAATCTACCTCAACCAAGGAAATGGACAAAAGATCACCCCTTTGAACTAATTATTGGTGATGTTTCTTCTAGAGTTCAAACAAGAAGAGCAACTCAGGAAGAATGTCTATATAGCAGCTTTCTGTCAAAGGAAGAACCAAAGAAGGTAGAAGAAGTGTTGTTAGATCCTGATTGGATTTTAGCTATGCAGGAGGAGCTAAACCAATTTAAAAGGAATAAAGTTTGGAAGCTGGTACCCAAGCCTAAAGGAAAGAATCCAATAGACACCAAATGGGTATTCAGAAACAAGATGGATGAAAATGGCATAGTAGTAAGGAACAAAGCCAGATTGGTTGCTAAAGGCTATTGCCAGCAAGAAGGAATAGATTTTGATGAAACTTTTGCTCCTGATGCAAGACTTGAAGCCATCAGAATCTTCTTAGCCTATGTAGCCCATGCCAATTTCAAGGTCTATCAAATGGATATCAAAAGTGCCTTTCTGAATGGAGATTTAGAGGAAGAAGTGTATGTTAGTCAACCTCCTGGCTTTGAAGATCCAAATTTTCCAGAGTATGTCTATTATCTACTGAAAGCACTTTATGGACTGAAGCAAGCACCTAGAGCCAGGTATGCCACTTTATCAAAGTTCCTTTGGGAAAATCACTTTACAAGAGGTATTGTAGATAAAACTTTATTTTTCAGAAATGTTAATGGCTCTAGCGTACTTGTTCAAATTTATGTAGATGATATTATTTTTGGCTCTACAGATAAGAAACTTTGTAAAAAGTTTGCCAAACTGATGCAGAGTAAGTATAAAATGAGTATGATGGGAGAACTAACTTACTTTCTTGGTTTACAAGTTAAACAAGTTAGTGATGGAATATTCATTAGTCAAACTAAATATATTTTTGATCTTGTAAAGAAGTTTGATCTAATGGATTGCACATCTGCAAAAACTCCCATGGCCACTGCAACTAAGCTTGAATTAAACACTACTGAAAAGTCTGTGGATATTTCAAGCTATAGAGGCATGGTTGGCTCACTTCTGTACTTAACAGCTAGTAGGCCAAATATAATGTTTGCTACATGTTTATGTGCTAGATTTCAGGCTGATCCTAGAGAATCTCACTTGATAGCTATTAAGAGAATTTTCAGATATCTCAAGGGAACACCAAAACTTGGCATCTGGTACCCTAGAGATTCTGGTTTTGATCTAACTGGTTATTCAGATGCAGATTATGCAGGTTGTAGAATTGATAGAAAGAGCATAACAGGAACATGTCAATTTTTAGGAGACAAGCTTGTGTCCTGGTTCAGTAAAAAGCAAAATTCAGTTTCTACTTCTACAGCTGAAGCTGAATATATTGCTGCTGGCAGTTGCTGTGCACAGATTTTATGAATGAAAAATCAATTGCTAGACTATGGTTTGCAAGTTGAAAGGATTCCTATTTTCTATGATAGCACAAGTGCAATTTTCATCACTGAAAATTCAGTGCAACATTCAAGGACAAAGCACATAGACATCAAGTACCATTTCATAAGGGAACATGTAATGAATGGTACTGTAGAGTTACATTTTGTTCCAAGTGAGAAGCAACTTGCAGATATCTTTACCAAGCCACTAGATGAATCCACCTTTTCAAGGTTGGTAAGTTAGTTAGGTATGCTTAATTACTCTTGAATTTATCTGAGTTATTTTGAAAGTTGAAATGTAGCCAGAAATTTAACTGATTTTTTGTCATGGATGAAATTTTGGCTAAATCAAAATTTGCATCTCGACGGATGACCATTATCCATCGAGTTGAGTCATCCGTCGATATACTATGTGCAAATAAAAATCAATTACTTTTCTGGAATCTTTTAAAAACTCGACAAATAACAGTTTATCCTCATCCGTCGAATTGTCTAAATCTTAACCGTTAATTCCCTGAACATTATCCATCGAGTATACTTACAGTTTGTAAGTATTACACGACGGATAATGGGTGGAATTTTTACAGTTTATTTTTAAACGGCTATTTTAGGCAATTTCTATTGGGTAATTTACCTTTCTTTATTATCTTCATCCGTTGTTTTTGATATAGTATAAAAGCTTATTTCATTCCAATTATTTTCTTTTATCATTCTCAAATTGAACTGCTTATATTTTATTCTCTCTAAAGTAAAATCCTCTTTCTCTTCAAGCTTTCATTCTCTAACAATGGCACCTGTAGTAAAGATCATGTCTCAGACTGGGTTCATTTATGAGAAGAACAACTTCACTACTTTGGTCAATAAGGGTATTCAGCAGTCAGAAGACTATCACAAGATGATGGACTTCGTGAAGAACTGCAAGTTAAGTTATGCCATGCTTGAATCACCCACAATTTACCGTGAAGTTGTTGAAGAGATGTGGACCACTGCAATCTACAACTCTACTGACAAAACTATCACTCTAACTATCAAAGGTAATGAGTTCTGTATCAATAGTGATGTGATAAAAGCATGTTTCAACATTCCTGATGATAATGTAACTTCACCACACACTGACACTGATATTATCAATATGCTTAATTCCATGCATTATGCACTTCCTACTACTAAGTTAAGTGAGATTAGAAGATTAGGTATTAGGAAGGAATGGAGTTTCATGTGTGATGTTGTGACTAAAGTTTTCTCTGGAAAAGTCAGTAATTTTGATTCTGTGAACATTTCCATGCTTAACATGCTATACATGCTAGTTACAGATAAATTTTACAATTTCAGTGACCTTGTCATGTATGAGTTAGGTTTTAAACTAGGTGAGTTAGCCAAAAGGGGAAAGAGTGTATATTATGCTAGATTTTTCATGATATTGGCTAACCATCTTTGTCAAGAGATTGTACATGAGAACCCAAACAACAAATTAGCTTGTTGGGTTCAAGAGAGAAGAATCATTGCAGATTTGAACAGAGCCAACCATCATAGGGGTGTGCCAATGTTCTACTTTCCTGTAATGCAGACACCTCAGGTAAGTGAGGTAAGTTCATCCATACCCTCAACTATTCCAATCTCCTCAATTTCTTTGAGTTCAGGAGTAGCTATGGCAACTGTGACAATGACCAAACAGTTGCCTACCAAAGCTGCCAAATCAACTATAATTTCTAAATCCAAGTCAAAGAAAACCCCCTCTGGTATCTCTCAAAAGGTACCAGTTGAAAAATCTACCAAAACCAAATAGGGGAGTGTGAAGGAGGGCCAGTTAGGTGAGGGAAGGGGTGAACATCAAAGAAACCCCAAGGATAAGGTTGGAGAGTTGAGTGAATCCCATCCTAGCCACACTGCAGTTTCCCAACAAACTGCAGTGCTTAATAAGGACAAAAGCTCACTTCTAGCTGCATCCTCCCAAAAGGATGTGGCTATTGAACAAAGCTCTCAGCCAAGAGCACAGGCCAAAAGGGTTAGGGACACAAGCTCACCCCAAACTTACACAAGAAAGAAGAAATCTAAAACAACTGGGGATGCACAGGGCACACACACAGTGCAAACTGGTGCTAAAGACACCGTCCCTGCACTTTCTCAAATTCAGATTGATGTGGCTCCAATAAATGTGGAGTCACAGCCAAAATCTCTTACAATAGAAGCCTCTGAAACACCATACTCACCAACAAACTCTCTGGAAGTGGATATGATAAACACTTCAATTCCTGATTCCCCTTCTTTAACTCTGTTGGGGAAGGAAAAATCTAGTGCAAGTGAGCATCATCTTTTAGATGATTTGTTGGCTCACTTGCCAATTCTTTCAGGAACTGTTGTATCATCTGTGCCCAAAATCTCTTCAATCAGCACAGAGTCAACAATATTTTCTATTCCCAACTCATTCATTTCTACTCTCTCGATGGATATTGCTCATCCGTCGAGTAGTGATTGTATCCCGATGGATAAGCTTAACAGCAGGTATCCGTTGGATAGCTTTACCACTCACCCGATGGATATCACTTATCCGTCGAGTGTCTCTGCACAAATTCAAACTTCAATTATTTCTAGTGCAGAAGACTTAGTGGTAATACAATCACTCTTAGGACTGAGAGAGGAGAGTGCATTGAGTGAGAGGCTGGGTTGCTCCCAGGCAAAAGGAGAGAAAAAGAGTGAATCTCAACAATCCATTTATTCAGGATTGGCAAAAGTGAGTGAGAGGAGTCCCACCTTAGTAGGTGAAGGTGAGGGGTTGAGGGTGGGAAGCCAGGGTGAGACCCTGATGCAACAAAAGAGATATTATGAGAGAAAGGCAAGTACAGGAGAAATAAGGGTGGATCCAGCCATTGCTAGTGAGTCAATGATTGTGGATGATGCTGAAAAGGGAAGACAATTTCAGCAACATTACAAAGCTCAAATTGATAACATTTCCTTGGATGCTGACACTTTTACTCATCCTGTGTTAGCCTATCAATTGTTGGCTGCTCAGGGCAATGTGGAGGCAGAAAAGACCTTGAATCTAGTACACACCTCAGAATCTCTTCAAAGAGATAAAGCTGCTGTCAATATGATGCCTTCTCAAGCTGGTGAGCCATCTAAAGAATTTGGAGTAAATTCTAATGATGATGACTCTGTTTCTTTGGATGGAAGCATGAACTTAGGGGGAGATAAAGGCCCAAGTTCTGTTTTAAATTTACCTGGATGGGCATGGACAAAGGAATTTACACCAGGACAATTTGATGTGTCTTTCGTCAAGCAAGTGATGGCTATTCAAAAGGCCCTTCAGGAAACTTCAGATGCTGGTACCAAGGCTATTCTTCAAGCTCACCTAGACTCTCTACATCTCATGAAGATCCAGCACTTAAGACATAATATGAGTGTGGATGAACTAAAAAGAAATATAGCTGACTTGAAGACATACAATTCTGAGAAGCTAGATTCAGTAATGCCATATGGTACCATGCAAGATCTACTACTAAGATTGAGGAGAGAATCAGACTCTGAAAAGAAGCTAGCCAAGCTGGAAAATAGAGTTCAAGTTATTGAGAATTCAGTGGCTATCCTTCTTCAAAATCAACAGACTCAGACAAATCTTCTCATGCAACTGGCTAAAGCACAAGGCCTAACTCCTCAACTTGATGATAACAAAAAGGGGGAGAGAGAATCAAGTAAGGGGGAGAAAGGACCAACTGAGGGGGAGAAACTTCAAGTACAAATCAGCAAAGTAATTGTACCATCAATTACAGTCTCCAAGCCAACAGTTGCAGATGGTATAGATCTAATTAAAGCAGCAGCAACAAATTTGAAAGTTGCTGAAAAAGGAAAGTTGAGTTTGATCAACTGGAATAAGATTGATGAGGAGATACAGAAAAAGTTTGAACTAGTCAAGGAGCCAGTTCAGTCAGCCATCCATCACTCTCATGTCAAGCCAATCAGTGTGAATGAGATGAGCATGAACTATCTGGAAAAAGGACAATCTTCCTGCATCAAGTCTACAAAGGCTGAAACAATTCTTAAACCAAGGGCAAATTAATCAAAATCATCTTGGAAGAACCCTATGGACACTGTGTATGAGACACCCAAGCCTGATGAAAAGAAGCTTCTGTCAAGATCTATTGTCTTCTATAAAGATCCAGCTGATTCAGCTTCAAAAAGGAGAATTGCTAAGATATTCAGAAATGGAAAGGAAATTTGTGTGGTAGCTGGACATCCACAATTTGCTCAAGCAAAGAAAGAAGAAAAAGCCAGATTAAAGCAGGAAAAGAGGCAAGATGCTCTAGATGCAAAAAAGTCTAAACAAAAGAAAGAACAGATTGCTATCTTGGCCAAGCTACAGGCTGTAAACTCTTCTCAACAAATTCCCTCTCAACCATCTGAAGCTGCTGAATCAAAGAAGAAAATTGAAGAACAGAAGAAATACCCAAGGAAGAAAGAATTGGCTAGTAGAACAAAAAGGAAACTGGATGTTGTTGACAAGGAATTGGAAGATCAATTTCCTAAGGAATCCACTCCAGCTATAGCTCAAGCATCAAAGCCCTCTGTGGTATTTGAAGACATAAGGGTGGTGGATCCCTAAAGGAACATACATGGTGAACCTATTGTGCCAAAGGACGAGCCAATAGAGTGGGATAAAATACCAATTCCTGACTTCAACTTACCAATCCTTAGCAAGCCAAAAAGGACAAAGTCAAGGGCAGTCAAGAAAGTGAAGCTGTCACCTCTCAAATCCAAGTCAGTAGTTAAAGCTCAACCCAAGGTCAACAGGGGAGACTACTTGTACTTGAGTGACATCAAAGAATTTTTAGATCTAAATCTTTATATGGATGAACTGGATGAAGTAAGGGCAATTGATGCATACAGAAACCTACCTGAAAGGTTGGTGTTCAAGTACAAAGGAGGAAGGGAGATTCAATGGCCACTTCACAGGATTCTTCAAGAAAACCAAGCTGTGCTGATTAAAGTCTATTCATCCTTCAAGAAAAACTTTGGGTTCAATGTAACTGCAAGAAGACTAGTATTGAAGAAGATTGAAGAGCTGAGGAGTGTTAGAGCTAAAGATGCACTCCCAAAGACTCTAATCATCCCATACACAGGGAGGAGAGTGCATCTAAGGCCCTACTGGCTGATGGAATTCATGGACGACAAGGGTGTAAGAAGATTCTTCAGATTAGAAGACCAATTAAGTATCTCTAGCAATGAGACTCTCTTGGAAATGCAAGAAAAGCTAGATCTCTCAGAATCTGATGAACTAGAATTCCACAGGCAACTCCAGAATCAAATTGAAGAAAATAACAGAAAGCTTGGAAGAAGATCCAGACCTTCAAGGAACTAGAAATATATGCTCAGGCTAGAGGAGCATCTTGAATTGACTGTGAGCCAAACCTTGTTCATTTTAATTAATTGAAGCACTTTCAGTTTTATCTACTTATCTTTAAGGATATATGTTCAGGATGTTTTGTTATCATCAAGTATCTCTTAATTTATGGCTACAATTCTAGTAGACATAAATTGGGGGAGATTGTTGTGCATATGTTGTGTACTTGATGATTTCATAAACAAAACATCTAAGTAGATTTTACTTAGTGAAATTTTGTAGCACTCGACGGATAAGAATTATAGTCCCGACGGATAACTCATTATAGTCCCGACGGATGATTAACTTATTATCCATCGAGTGAGTAGCTTATGTAATAATAAGTTTGTAGCACAGTTATGTATGCACCTTTGTATAGAATCTGTAGTAGCATATAAGTCATGTTGACTTTAACTAGATATGCAGAATAGGTTGATTAATTGTACATAAACGATGTCTTGTAATTCTACATAAGTGAAATAGAGTCAAGTGCCAAAATAGCTACCGACAGATGATTAACAAAGCCATCGACGGATGATCAAATGACTATCAACGGATGTTTAATATAGCAGTCGACAGATGATCAATTAAATCATCAATGGATGTTCTGAAAGTCGACGAATGATCATATGAAGAATTCAAACAGCAGTTGAACAGTGAAAGCTGACACACAGCCGTCGAGATGTATACAAACACACTGTGGAAGCCCATTAACTAGGTAATAGAGGACGAAAAGCAGCAAAGCTTAAGACTGTTAGATTTTATATTTGTTCAGTCTTTTTGACTTTGTAATCTTGGTATTATATAAACCAAGAGAGTAGAAAATAGAAAAATAACCGAGATAGCTGAAAAACATAAAAATAGAGAAATCTTTGTAAGCAGAATCTTTAGCATTTCCTGTATTCTCAGTAGTTCCATTTGTAAGCAGCTGTGAGCATTTCTGCACACAGAGTCTTCTCGATATATTATATATATCTCTGGTGGAATTGTTTAAATCCACCAGAAAGTTTTTAAAGACTCTTGTTTTTAATTACTTATGTTTTGATTCAATTAAGTTTACATTCCGTATTGTGCTAATCAAAACAAATATATCTATAATCGAGTTGAACATTTTTATTTCGAGAAAAAGGTTCAAGAATTCCATTCAACCCCCCTTCTATAATTCTTGCTATATTGTTAAGGGACTAACATAATCCCTATATAATGGTGATCTACACTTACATCCATACAAAGCTTCGTAGGGCGGCATTCCAATGCTGGCATGGTAGCTGTTATTGTACGAAAATTTGATCAAAGGTAGGTGTTCATCCCAATTTCCCTTAATATCCAAAACACAAACTCTCAACATATCCTCTATGGTTTGAATGGTTCTCTCACTTTGACCTTCCGTCTGAGGATGATAGGTGATGCTCATATTCAACTTAGTTCCTAAACATTCTTGGAACTTGGTCCAAAACCTGAAATTGAACCTCGGATCTCGATCTAACACAATGGATACAGGAACTCCATGCTTGGTCACTATCTTGTCAAAATACAGCTTAACTAGCTTTTCCAAGGAATAACTTTCATTGATCGGAAGAAAATGCGCTGACTTGGTCAACCTATCAATGATTAACCAAATGGCATCGTGATTTGCTCTCGTCTTTGGAAATCCTACTTCAAAATCCATTGCAATCTCTTCCCACTTCCACTGAGGAATCTCCAAAGGTTGTAACAATCTACTTGGTCGTTGATGTTCTGCTTTTACTGTCTGGCACACGCGACATTTACTAACCCAATTGGCAATATCCTTCTTCATTCCTGTCCACCAGAAGTTTTTCTTCAAATCTTGGTACATCTTAGTGCTACCAGGGTGGATAGAAAACCGAGAGTTGTGTGCTTCGTGTAACACGTCATTCTTCAGTTTCGTCACATTAGGAATCTAAATTCTGGAAGAAAATCTAAACAAACCTTGGCTATCCTTTTGGGTACACAATTCTTCTCTTGTCAAAGTATCCAACTCTTGTTCCATAACTCCTTCTTGACACCTTTTTATCTTTTTCATTAACGCTGGTTGGAAGGTAATCTCGTATAATTGCTCCTGATTTCCACTTGGTACTCAAACTTCGATCTCCATCTTTTTTAAGTTTCGTGCTAGTTCATCCGCAATCTGAACCATATTCAACTTCTCTTTTCTGCTCAAGGCATCAGCCACCATATTAGCTTTGCCTAGGTGATAATTAATTGAACAATCGTAGTCCTTGATCAATTTCAACCATCTTCTCTGTCTCATGTTCAAATCCTTTTGCGTGAATATGTACTTCAAGCACTTATGATCCGTGTAAATATCATATTTCTCTCCATACAAGTAATGTCTTCACAATATCAAGGAAAATACTATAGCTTCCAACTCAAGATCATGGACTGGATACTTCTGCTCGTGAGGCTTTAATTGTCTGGAGGCATAGGCGATAACTTTGTCATGTTGCATCAGTACATAACCCAAACCTTTCAAAGAAGCGTCGCTATAAATCACAAAGTTTCCCGTCTCATCTGGAAATGCTAGTACTAGAGCTGTTACTAACCTCCTTTTCAATTCCTGGAAACTTTCTTCACACTTTTCCGTCCAAATGAACTTCTCGTTCTTCCTAGTTAACTTAGTTAATGGGGAGGCAATCTTAGAGAAATACTTTACAAACCTTCGGTAATAACCTTCTAGTCCGAGAAAACTTTTTATTTCCGTCGGAGTCTTCGGCTGCTCCCACTTGGATACGGCTTCAATATTTATAGGGTCTACCTTGATACCTTCCTTACTTACCACATGTCCAAGAAACTGTATCTCTGTCAACCAAAACTCACACTTGGAGAACTTTGTATATAATTGCTTTTCTCTCAACCTCTAAAGGGCAATCCGTAGA
This sequence comes from Apium graveolens, assembly GCF_009905375.1. Taxonomy (NCBI): domain Eukaryota; kingdom Viridiplantae; phylum Streptophyta; class Magnoliopsida; order Apiales; family Apiaceae; genus Apium; species Apium graveolens. The sequence goes on from NC_133651.1 coordinate 191,861,348, forward strand.
TGTGTTGCATGATCTTCTGGAGTCTTTGAATATATGAGGATGTCATCAATAAATACAATAACAAACTTATCCAAGTACTCCTTATACACCCGGTTCATTAAATCCATAAAAGCTGCTGGTCCATTGGTGAATCCAAACGACATTACTAAAAACTCCTAATGGCCATACCTTGTTCTGAATGCAGTCTTGGGAATATCTTGAGGCTTTATCTTTCGTTGGTGATAGCCAGACCTTAAGTAAATCTTTGAAAAATAACATGCCCCCTTAAGCTGATCAAACAGATCGTCAATGCATGGCAAAGTGTAACACCCCCAGATCCGGGGTCGGAGATCCGGGTCGTTACGAGTTCCATTTCCCTTAATAACACCCAATCTTAATAATTACTCGACTACTCTGTACTGTGACCCCACAATAAACACACACACCACACGTTATAGTCTCAGAGATGAACATCCAAAAATAACCACAAGTCATTTTATTCCACAATTATCTGCCAATACACCTTAAAAGGTTTTCTGAATAAATTTACATTTCTTTGCCATTATTACAATTCATAAATATACATAATCTGATACATCAAAAGTTGAAAGCCTAGCCTATTGGTAGTTCCTACCTCAGCTATGGCGGCATCAGTGCTTCTAGAAAACTGCGGAACGTCTCCTAACCTCTTGCGAATCGGGAGCTTGGTCCGGTTCATCTTGTCTATCTGATGTTGTGTGATGAAAGAAGAAAGCAAGGGTGAGCAGCAAGCCCACCAAAATAATATGTATAATGATTTACAATATATGAGCCTACTCATAATACTCATGAAAGTCTTGGTCAAAAGAAATGAACCAAGTTGATAACTTAATGCGATGAAGTCGCAAAATATTCAGTATATACACATATATACTTTTCAAAATATTGGAAGTCCTCTTCCATGCATAATATACACAAAGTCCTAGTGTATAACTGTATAAAAATATCGTTGCAAGGTGATCTCATATATCTAACCTTGTCACAACGTTTTTCTGAAAATCTTTGTCATACATAAGATAATCATTTACTAGATATAAGTTTAAAAGATGAAGTTACAAGATACTCCAATATACTTATATCTTTTCCAAATACTACTTGAACTACCACCGTTTAAGTTATAATTAGTTCAAAAGTTCATCACATAGATGAGACTACAAGACCAGATTTGAATAGATTAAATCTTTTAAAATATCATCAAAATAAAATGAAGTTATGAGATACTTCATTTGATGTAAACATCATTTTGAAAACTTGACCCTGCCAACACTCAACAATCGCCCAACCGTAGCCTTTCTATCGAAATGCTCTGGGTAGTGTTGCAGAAATTATCCAATTGGATGATGAACTCATTACGGGAGTTTGCCGCGCCAGGAAGACCACTTACGATGATCAGTCGTAGTAGTACAACCCCACCATTTTCTACATGTAGAGGAGAACCTGTCGGATTTACTTGTCAACCGAACACTGAACTCCTAAAGAATGGACCGCCTTAGCGGAACTTCCAGGCCATTTGGGCCAATATAATAAGGCTGGGCCGCCGCTACTCGACCACTTACGCCACTCCTAGTTCAGATGAAATCCATGACTCTGAAACGTAAAGCTCGTTTCCCCCTTTCCCCAACTAGAAACTTGTTGATACGGCTCCACCAAGAAGTCGTACCTAGTTGGAAAGGAAAACTCACCGATATTTCCCAGGCGATGCCTGTTAATGGATTAACTTGTTCCAAAAATTTTACTTCCCGAATATTGGGTAAGTAATCAAAAACTCTTTTACCAAGACAGCAACCTTGTTGCGAATATAAAACACACCACCGAGCCGGATCCCCCAGGTTTTGAGCGAGTATTTAAATCCCCTTTTTAAAAGGAAGATCTTAAATATAAAAATAGTTTTGGGATCCGCTCTAACTTTTGAAAATCATTTTAAAGACTCGAAAACACTTTAAAGAGTGTTTGGAGTAAAACTGATTTAATGAAGTAAATCAGTCCCCAGAATATTTAGAAAATGTCTGAATATTATTATTTAAATAATATTCCCATAAAAAAAATAATCTTTATAAAATAATTGAAGTAGAAGTATTAAAACTTATACTTGAAATGAATAGCAAATAATCAAAGATATACTTATACGAAAGTAATATCTTTATTTGAATAATCAAAAATAAGTTTGATTATCGACACCTTATTCTTTAATAAAATAAAGAATATATCTCAGCAAATAATCGGAGTCATAGATCCTCAAATGAATATTCAAATAATATTCAATAAATAATGTAAAGGAGTCATACGCCTTCGAATAATATTCAGAATAATATTCAAATAATAAAATAAAAGGAGTCATAAGTCCTCGAATGAATATTCGAATAATATTCAAATAATAAAATAAAAGGAGTCATAAGTCCTCGAATGAATATTCGTAATAATATTCATTAAATAAAATAAAGTTATCGAATAAACCTTATTCGATTAATAGTTTTAAAAACTATATCAATATATATATATAAAAATATATATTATACTCGGGAGCCTCGCCTCCCGGTTTAGAAATATGTTCACCTTTTATCCCCTATACTAAGGGTAAACTCAAATACCGCTTATCTCTAGCATAGGTATTATGCAACTATAAGCATTTGAACCAACAGATATATAAACCAAGAATATAAATCAGGCATGCATATATACCATATCACATGCTACAATATATCGCAAGAATTTGCTAATAACAAATATGCATTTATCGCAAGATCATGCATATACACATATACATCACCACAACAGTATAACGGGTAGAAAACTTGCCTGAGCGACTGGGGGTTATGAATGGCTCGGGACGAGTCTGGTAACCTATAAACAACAAGTAAGTTGGAATTAAACCAAAGTCACTTGTAAATCTATACTTTAACTAACTTAGACTCTAACGCTTGTTTTGCGCTTACTGATTCTCTTAAGTCACTCGAGTACCCTCGGCTCCACCATTTTTAATAATTTAACCTTTACGAGTTTTAAGGCGATTCATTCGCGAGTGTCTTACCAACTGCCTAACACACTTACCATAAATGTTTCATACATTAATTAACCCTTTTTGGTCTTTAACCTATGTTTCAAAGTAAGGCTAGGGGAAAAGTTTCGTTCGCGAAATGCCGTTACTTGAAACGGTCGTTTCTCCTAAACCGTGCATCGGAATCGAACGAACTACATATCAAAATGAAGCTCGTAACATGAGCTATCTAAACATGGCAGTGGTCATAATCTAGCAGGGGGTTCTCGGGTCCTAATGTTATGCACAAAAACAGTCCAAAGAAAATCGGACGTTACGACGGCTATGTTTACGCGTTTTCCCAATTTTAAACCATTCAATACCAACCACAAATCAACCCCAAATCAATCATACAACCAATATCCCTCCAAACCACATCATAACAGCCCCAACACATCCACATTAACCATTTATAGTTATTCCTCACATGAACTAAAGGCTTTACTTAGGTTCTTTAACTAATTACCAAGATTTACAACTCCAACAATGCAATAAAACCAACTAATCTCTACAAACTCAACCAAACCTCAACCAATCAAGCATCATGCTTCACATATGCTATATCAAACACATTCAATCCTAATTACTCAAAACTAAAGCTAGGGTTTGTAGTTTATACCTTCCTTGGAGAGTGGAGAATCAAGAGAATGGCTTGGAATCACCTTTAAAGCCCTTATCCAAGCTTAATCTAAACAAAACTTCAAGAACACAAATTTTAGTTCTTGAAAACACTATTCACCATCTTCTTTCATGATTTATAGAAAAAGATTGGCTTGGAATTAGAAGATTAAACTTATAGGAAGTATGTAACTATCCATGGGGAAGCTTAGATAATTACCTTGCTAAATAGTAAGTGGAGGAGCTTGGACTTCCCATTTCTTAAGAAAAAACCCGAGAGCATGAAGAAGAAGAAGAGAGATTTTTGTGTTTTGGCTTGATTTGCTTTTGGTTGGTTGATTTTTGTTGTTTGCTTTAGTGAATTACCTAGTTGCCCTTGGTTTTGTGTGGTTAAAAAGTCACCACATCTCCTTCCTTTCTTGTCATGCCTATGTCATCCTCATGATGTCATCCTCCCTTCCTTGTCCTCTTTCTATTGGTTGGATGACATCATTCCCACTAATCCCTTTGATTAACTTCCTAATCGTTTGCCTAATGACCGCTGATCTGTTATACGGTTCGCTTAACTTTCATTTTCGTTTATCGTTTGAGGGATCATACCCGGGATCTTATTACTTAGGTTCCCTTAACCTTTCTCAATATATTATATTCCTTTTATAATCCTCTCCTATAATCCTTTTATTTAAATCCTTTTTATCCTGTTACCTTTTTCTCAAATCTTTCCGTATCTAGTGTATTTCCGGGAAAAATCAAAGTGTTCGGATTTGGATTCTGACGATCTTTACATACACTTATATCCCATATAAAGTACTAATAATATCCCATAAGATCAATAACAGAACCCCTACATAGCGTGGCATGAAAAGTTTTCTCGTTCAGCAAAAACACTATTCATAAGGGTTTCAAAAATTTCCAAAAATTGGGGTTATTACAGTCTCTCCTCCTTAAAAGGATTCCGTCCCGGAATCGGATAGAAATAAATAGGGATACTTTCTTAGTATTGCACTTTCTAACTCTCAAGTCAATTTTCCCACATTGTGGTTCTACCATCAAACTCTTACTAGTTTGATAACCCTTCTCCTAAGCACTCGTTCCTTTTCACTCTATAACCCTTCCTGGTTGCTCCATATAGGTTACGTCGGGTTGCATATCTATGCGCTCATATGCCCCTATTTATCTGGCATCTGAATTACACTTCCTTAACATTGATACGTGAAACACGTTACGACCTGCTACATGTTCGGGGTTAGGGCTAGCTCATATGCTAACTTCCCAAACGTCTTAATATATCCAAGGGTCCAACAAATTGTAGACTTAGCTTTACTTTCTTTCCGAACCTCATCAATCCTTTCCAAGGGATACCTATAACATTACTAGGTCCCCTATTTCATACTCTTTATCCTTTCGTGTCAAATCAACATACTTATCACGACCATCTTGGGCTACTACCAGCCGTCCTCTGATTAGATCTATCATATCCTTGGTCCTTTGGACTACTGCGGGTCCGAGCATCTTGCGCTCTACAACTTCATCCTAACATAAGGGAGATCGACATTGTCTTCCCTCAATGATCTCATAAGGCGACATCTCGATAATGACATATGATCTATTATCGTAAGATAACTCAATCCGAATTAAGTGATCATTCCAAATTCTTTCAAGTCTATTGCACAGACTCTCATTATTGCTTTTAACATTAGAGCTTCTGCTTCTCAATACCCATTCTTTTCCAGTTCGTAATCGCTACTACCTTCCGTTCCTAATATTATACTGGTTATACTTTTGCTCGTTAGCGTTCTATAACCTTTTAATAACCACGTCAACCTTAGTATCACGAATGTGTTCCCATTCCGCATACTACCACCACTTTATTACTCCTTTTTCAGCTGCTTCTATCTTTGGAAGCTTGATCAATCATATAGAAGTAAAGGAATTTGTTGAGAGATCACTATGATCATGAACACTTGTTATATTGCATAGTTAGTACAGAAGGTGGCCAGCCTTTAGTACTTGACAAGCAATTAAACAATAGATGGTATCCTACTAGGCTTCTATCACACAGATAGATAGTCATTCGGCAATACCTCCCCTTCTGGAAGGGTTGTTCTTCTCAGATTACATGAAATGAAAAGAAGAGAAAAGAATGAACTGAAGAGAATTGTATATATAAAAAAAATATATACTACCACAAAATATCTGGCTTGGAACCTACCTCTGAATTATAGAGGTTTGTCATAGGAGAACAAAACATAAACGTATTTATATCAGCATCAAGTATTATAGCATCGTATTTCACGTGTCTAAATATTTTCGCTATCCCGTCCATCATTCTATGGACCCATGCCCTTCCTCGAGCTTATACACAATTACCTTTGAAACTCCCTCGACATCGAAAATCGAACCTGGGATATCATTCTAGACATCATCGTTAGTAGAATTCTATGCTTGCACCGCAACCTTCCTCGTATAATAATACGACTCTCTATTGATAAGAAAGAATAATAATTCACTATGTAGATACTCTACTTAATTAGTCTATTAATGATAACTTATACACTACCACGACCCGATTAGTGGTACTCAATCTCAACACCCATTCCAATACAACTCTCACGGTTGTAATCAGCTCAATACTCGCAGAATCATTGCTGCCTTACTATGGTCCACCACTGACCTACTGTCGTCATTCATTTTCCATGAAGTCTTAATAGCTAACCATACGGAGTCCATACAGGTCGTATCTAATTCTCCTAAGGAGTTAACATAACCACCAATCACAATTCATGAAGAACACTCCAAACTCTGACGTACTTTCAGGACATGAAGCAGATAAAATTGCAGAAGAGTTTCAATCAAAGCAACGATAGCAGGTTAATACCATTTTTAATCATATGCCTTAGATAGAAGACTTAACTCAAGGGTTCATCTAGTCCTTTTTGAAACATGGTTCTGGCTTATCTCAAGATAGGACCTTCTAAGATAGATAGCCCGTTCATGGCGATTACACGAATTAAACCTTTGCCAACTACTATTACGGTTGGGTATTGCACAGTCATCAGAAGGAATGTCAATCTTCCAAACCATAATACAATATGCATAGCTTTAACCATCATCATTGTATTCCTTTGGCACAAGCGCCTATAATTATCCTCTTACCTTTAAAGTGTCGGCCACCTCTTTGGCCTTTCCTGATTGTAAAATTTCCTTACAGTCAATGTCATTTTAACCACCCCCAAATAAATTTTTCCACCTTATTTCAATCACAGCTTATGTGAAGATGTTTTCCTTAAAATCTGATGAGTAAAAAAAAATCACCATTTTTCCATAAGTTATTGCCTCAGTCTTTAGAGGTTAATCACTGTCATGACTGACTCTCAATCATAATTAGAACATCTTTTATCTTAAGTCCTAATTGCCCTGAACAATTTCGACCATTATTGGTTCGATCCATACCTTCTCGTGGTTTAACACGTGCCTCACTTGGCATCATTATAATTACGTCATATTTCCTTTATCAACATTTCCATTCTTGAGAATTTTGAATATTACCTTTCTCATTGCAAAACCTCTAAGGTTATCCTTGAATCGTTCATCCTGTATTCCCTAGATACAGGGCATATCAAAATACCATTCACTATTACTAGAACCATTGTCTATATACTTCTGAAAAATTTCTCCACTGATCCTTAAAGGTCATCATTACCTTAAAATTTTCCAATTCATACTGTCAAACTTATACTATCCCTATTAAGGGTGAAATGCCAACCTGTATGCATTCCCCTAGGATTCATTTTAAGTTACCACTGTTCTATCCTTAATTCCACCTTTAAAAGGTACCTGCATCCTTCCATGGATAAATCAAGTCATATATCCTTGATAGATTATCTTATTCATCATTCCCACCTCGATAGTCTATACCTAACTTCATAATAGCATCCTTATTCAAATTGAGGTCAATCCATATGGCCTCCAAAAGATAACAATGGTCATCTGCTTTTCTTTCCTGATTTGGTAATGATAACATGGATGTTCTGGAAGATATTGGTCATGTTCAACGTGAACTTCTTTTTAATAATTCCTTATTTACTTTTGCTGTTTATCTCAACAGTCATCTCAATGTTGGGATATCTCTCATACCTGGCGTCTCCCTTTCTGGGTATCAAGCCACCGGTCTTACACTTCACATTCTTGAAGGTCACTTCCTTCATCCAATTTTCCTAATTTCTTACTTCCTTGTCTCCTCAGTCTATCCGCGTCTCATATTTATCCTTCGAATTATCTCAAGGTTTCCTCGAATCTTCCCAACTTACAGGGGATAAAATATATGTATCTCTTATACCTTCAACCATCAATTTAACTCATGGTGAATCACTCTCATTCGGACGATTACATACTTTTCTATTTCTATTTCTACGAGTCTTTAGGGTTTCCTCATACCCAACTCCCTTATCATTCCTCAAACTCTCTTGCCTTTATATTCCTTTCTCTTATCGTTATTTCATGAACCAACACAACATAAGCATTGATTTCAAACATCCCGTCATTCTGGATTCGTGTCTTCAGAACGAATCTTGATAACTTTTACAACTTAGATTCATAATTCATCATACTCGTCTGCCTTTGTTCTTGTCTCTAAGCTTTTACACCTATCTCCATAACCTTGGGAAGTACTTTCCTGAAAACAATTGACTGAACTTAAATCAGTTTATTATAATCTCTTGCTCGTGTCCTTCCTTGGCCTTTCACCAGCGGGTGGTCTCTCTCTTAGGAGGGTAAGTGACAAAAACAGTCTTTTGTGATTCATCAATCATTTAGAATCTCAAATGATTCCTATATTTCCTTTAGCCTGGCTCTTGCCTCGACTAGGTCAACCTGTTCCTTGGAACTCTGAGAGCTTAACGATTTAAAGGTCATGAAAGAATTTCCTGCCGCATTGTCCCCTCAGGGTGGTGGTTGGGGATAATTGTCTAAGTTATGTCTAGACAGGTCCATAAATTGCCATATAGGAGTACCATCTCGGGTCTCCTTTCCTTACTCGACTTTCTGTTTCCTTAGTATGAAATGTTTCAACCTTCTCCCATAATCGGGGTTATCTTATACATTAAAAACCTTGTTTTCCACTCTATCATGTTATGGGTTCTTTCTTTCTTGATGGCAACCTCCCTGACTATCACACTCTGGGTTTGCCCTAAATCCTATTCCTCAAACTATGGCTCTCATCTAAGTTCTCATCCTTAAGCTCTTGAACTTTCGGAACCCAAATTCTATAGGAATACCTCATTATTCCCTTATCCTCTTTCTCAGTATTAATCTCATATTTATTTGTTGGCTCTCTGCCTTCATTCATCACCTTTTTCTGGCACAATATGCTCTTTTAATAATTCGGTCTCTATTGCAATCTCAAACAGCTTTTCGGTACCGGCTCCGGTTACCTTCACTACTATTTCCATTTTCTCAAAATCTCTTATAAACTCTCCAAAAGACATTATCATCTTGAGTCTCTCCTTTTTACTAAGAGGCATCAGCCACCATATTGGCTTTCCCCGAATGATAAAGAATCTGCCCAATCATAATTCTTGATTAGCTCTAACCGCCTCCTCTGGCGTATGTTGAGCTCTTTCTACGTAAGAATGTACTAGAGCTCCTATGGTTTGTGAATCTCACACTTCTCTCCATACAAGTAGTGCCTCAATCTTTAGGGCAAAACTATTGCCACGAGCCCAAGCTCATGGGTGGGGATATCGAATTTAAATTCCCTTAATTGTCTTGACGCAGACGCGATTATCTTGCTGTGCTATATAGAAGCACCCTAATTCCTTATGCGAAGCGTCACTTACAAATCACAAAATCTCATTTTCCATCCGGCAACGCCAACATAGGGAACGTCACCAACCTTTACTTCGGTTCTTAAAAGTTGTTCTCGCATTTCTCTGTCCATTCGAACTTCTCAGTCTTACGAGTAAGCCGCGTTAAAGGGGCTACTATCTTTACAAACTTGAACGAACCTCTGGTAGTGACCGGCCAATCCTACCTCTGGTAGTCGACCCAACCAGGGTCATCAATTCATCAGTGGTCCTTTATCCAATCTCGTCAGGATCCTCCATGGGATCCTCCTCAGCAACTATCCCTTCTAGGACAACATCCTCAACCGCTACATCCTCAATATCAACATCATCCGGTCCTGCGTTAGGACGCTCTATTGGATCCACAATCTGATCTCCAATTAGTAATAAAACATCATCGCGTTGATGTTCCTCAACTTCAGGGTTCGGAGTCCCGCTACCATATACGATAACGAACTACGCTTCTATCGCTACATTTATAAGGGTTCCCATAAGGGTTTTAACTGTCAGTACTACGTTAGGTAGTCCGACTATGAACTTGGCAAGAGTTCTTATTATCTTAGTGAACTTATTATCGTAACGTCCCATCATCTCTGAGGTTTATAACGCTTGGCTCTGATACCATTTCTGTAACACCCCCAGATCCGGGGTCGGAGATCCGGGTCGTTACGAGTTCCATTTCCCTTAATAACACCCAATCTTAATAATTACTCGACTACTCTGTACTGTGACCCCACAATAAACACACACACCACACGTTATAGTCTCAGAGATGAACATCCAAAATAACCACAAGTCATTTTATTCCACAATTATCTGCCAATACACCTTAAAAGGTTTTCTGAATAAATTTACATTTCTTTGCCATTATTACAATTCATAAATATACATAATCTGATACATCAAAAGTTGAAAGCCTAGCCTATTGGTAGTTCCTACCTCAGCTATGGCGGCATCAGTGCTTCTAGAAAACTGCAGAACGTCTCCTAACCTCTTGCGAATCGGGAGCTTGGTCCGGTTCATCTTGTCTATCTGATGTTGTGTGATGAAAGAAGAAAGCAAGGGTGAGCAGCAAGCCCACCAAAATAATATGTATAATGATTTACAACATATGAGCCTACTCATAATACTCATGAAAAGTCTTGGTCAAAAGAAATGAACCAAGTTGATAACTTAATGCGATGAAGTCGCAAAATATTCAGTATATATATATGCATATATACTTTTCAAAATATTGGAAGTCCTCTTCCATGCATAATATACACAAAGTCCCACTGTATAACTGTATAAAAATATCGTTGCAAGGTGATCTCATATATCTAACCTTGTCTCAACGTTTTTCTGAAAATCTTTGTCATTCATAAGACAATTATTAATTAGATATAAGTTTAAAAGATGAAGTTACAAGATACCCCAAAATACTTATATCTTTCCCAAATACTACTTGAACTACCACCGTTCAAGTTATAATTAGTTTCAAAAGTTCATCACATAGATGAGACTATAAGGCAAGATTTGAATAGATTAAATCTTTAAAATATTATCAAAATAAAATGAAGTTACGAGATACTTCATTTGATGTAAACATCATTTTGAAAACTTGACCCTGCCAACACTCAACAATCGCCCAACCGTAGCCTTTCTATCGAAGTGCTCTGGGTAGTGTTGCAGAAATTATCCAATTGGATGATGAACTCATTACGGGAGTTTGCCGCGCCAGGAAGACCATTTACGATGATCAGTCGTAGTAGTACAACCCCACCATTTTCTACATGTAGAGGAGAACCTGTCGGATTTACTTGTCAACCGAACACTGAACTCCTAAGGAATAGACCGCCTTAGCGGAACTTCCAGGCCATTTGGGCCAATATAATAAGGCTGGGCCGACGCTACTCGACCACTTACGCCACTCCTAGTTCAGATGAAATCCATGACTCTGAAACGTAAAGCTCGTTTCCCCCTTTCCCCAAGTAGAAACTTGTTGATACGGCTCCACCAAGAAGTCGTACCTAGTTGGAAAGGAAAACTCACCGATATTTCTCAGGCGATGCCTGTTAATGGATTAACTTGTTCCAAGAATTTTACTTCCCGAATATTGGGTAAGTAATCAAAAACTCTTTTACCAAGACAGCAACCTTGTTGCGAATATAAAACACACCACCGAGCCGGATCCCCCAGGTTTTGAGCGAGTATTTAAATCCCCTTTTTAAAAGGAAGATCTTAAATATAAAAATAGTTTTGGGATCCGCTCTAACTTTTGAAAATCATTTTAAAGACTCGAAAACACTTTAAAGAGTGTTTGGAGTAAAACTGATTTAATGAAGTAAATCAGTCCCCAGAATATTTAGAAAATGTCTGAATATTATTATTTAAATAATATTCCCATAAAAAAATAATCTTTATAAAATAATTGAAGTAGAAGTATTAAAACTTATACTTGAAATGAATAGCAAATAATCAAAGATATACTTATACGAAAGTAATATCTTTATTTGAATAATCAAAAATAAGTTTGATTATCGACACCTTATTCTTTAATAAAATAAAGAATATATCTCAGCAAATAATCGGAGTCATAGATCCTCAAATGAATATTCAAATAATATTCAATAAATAAAATAAGCTGAGTCATAATACCTCGAATGAATATTATAAATAATATTCAGTAAATAAAATAAAGGAGTCATACATCCTCAAATGAATATTCAAATAATATTCAATAAATAATGTAAAGGAGTCATACGCCTACGAATAATATTCGAAATAATATTCAATAATAAAATAAAGTTAAAGTTATCGAATAAACCTTATTCGATTAATAGTTTTAAAAACTATATCCATATATATATATAAATAAATATATATATATATATATATATATATATATATATATATATATATATATATATATATACTCGGGAACATCGACTCCCGGTTTAGAAATATGTTCACCTTTTATCCCCAATACTAAGGGTATACGCAACTACTTGCTTATTTCTAGCATAGGTATTATGCAACTATAAGCATTGAAATCAACAGATAGATAACCAGATTACGAAACAGACATGCATATATACCATATTAGAATGCTCCAATATATCGCAAAATTTGCTAATAACAATCATGCAATATCACAAGATAATGCATATACATATATTTACATCACAACAACAGTATAACGGGTAGAAAACTTGCCTGAGCGACTGGGGTTACGAATGGCTCGGGACGAGTCTGGTAACCTATAAACAACAAGTAAGTTGGAATTAAACCAAAGTCACTTGTAAATCTATACTTTAACTAACTTAGACTCTAACGCTTGTTTTGCGCTCACTGATTCGCTTAAGCCACTCGGGTACCCTCGGCTCCACCATTTTTAATAATTTAACCTTTACGAGTTTTAAAGCGATTCCTTCGCGAGTGTCTTACCAACTGCCTAACACACTTACCATAAATGTTTCATACATTAATTAACCCTTTTTGGTCTTTAATCTATGTTTCAAAGTAAGGCGAGGGGAAAAGTTTCGTTCGCGAAACGCCATTACTTGAAACGGTCGTTTCTCCTAAACCGTGCATCGGAATCGAACGAACTACATATCAAAACGAAGCTCGTAACATGAGCTATCTAAACATGGCATTGGTCATAATCTAGCAGGGGGTTCTCGGGTCCTAATGTTATGCACAAAAACAGTCTACAGGAAATCGGACGTTACGACGGCTATGTTTACGCGATTTCCCAAACTTTAAACCATTCAATACCAACCACAAATCAACCCCAAATCAATCATACAACCAATATCCCTCCAAACCACATCATAACAGCCCCAACAAATCCACATTAACCATTTATACTTATTCCTCACATGAACTAAAGGCTTTACTTAGGTTCTTTAACTAATTACCAAGATTTACAACTCCAACAATGCTATAAAACCAACTAATCTCTACAAACTCAACCAAACCTCAACCAATCAAGCATCATGCTTCACATATGCTATATCAAACACATTCAATCCTAATTACTCAAAACTAAAGCTAGGGTTTGTAGTTTATACCTTCCTTGGAGAGTGGAGAATCAAGAGAATGGCTTGGAATCACCTTTAAAGCCCTTATCCAAGCTTAATCTAAACAAAACTTCAAGAACACAAATTTTAGTTCTTGAAAACACTATTCACCATCTTCTTTCATGATTTATAGAAAAAGATTGGCTTGGAATTAGAAGCTTAAACTTATAGGAAGTATGTAACTATCCACGGGGAAGCTTAGATAATTACCTTGCTAAATAGTAAGTGGAGGAGCTTGGACTTCCCATTTCTTAAGAAAAAACCCGAGAGCATGAAGAAGAAGAAGAGAGATTTTTGTGTTTTGGCTTGATTTGCTTTTGGTTGGTTGATTTTTGTTGTTTGCTTTAGTGAATTACCTAGTTGCCCTTGGTTTTGTGTGGTTAAAAAGTCACCACATCTCCTTCCTTTCTTGTCATGCCTATGTCATCCTCATGATGTCATCCTCCCTTCCTTGTCCTCTTTCTATTGGTTGGATGACATCATTCCCACTAATCCCTTTGATTAACTTCCTAATCGTTTGCCTAATGACCGCTGATCTGTTATACGGTTCGCTTAACTTTCGTTTTCGTTTATCGTTTGAGGGATCATACCCGGGATCTTATTACTTAGGTTCCCTTAACCTTTCTCAATATATTATATTCCTTTTATGATCCTCTCCTATAATCCTTTTATTTAAATCCTTTTTATCCTGTTACCTTTTTCTCAAATCTTTCCGTATCTAGTGTATTTCCGGGAAAAATCAAAGTGTTCGGATTTGGATTCTGACGATCTTTACATACACTTATATCCCATATAAAGTACTAATAAAATCTCAGAATATCCATATCAGAACCCCTACATAGTGTGGCATGAAAAGTTTTCTCATTCAGCAAAAACACTATTCATAAGGGTTTCAAAAATTTCCCAAAAATTGGGGTTATTACAGTAATCTACTGAACTAACTCCTTTATTCTCAAAATAACATTGGGTGAGATCATCCATGCCTAAAAACAACAACATGCAACTAAATATATAACATGCAACTCATGGAAAGCACATAACAAGATTTCGGCTAGGCATAAAGTTGTAAATGCTTGCAAAATCGACTTGCACCTAATACTTATCCTTAATAATTATGAAATATAACTCCTTTTAAGTATTAATAAGAAATTCATCATGGAAACAATCTATTTAAGCACATCTATTTCGAATTTTATAGATAACAACATGATTTCGAAAAGAATAGCATGCAAAACATGGTTGATCATCATTTTAATGTCTTAAAACTAGCATGCATGGCTAAACATAAATTTATAATGAGATTTCAGTAGCATGCAAAGGATTTTAAAGCATGATATCTCCATAAAACACTTAGTTAGCACATATACATAATATATCTCATAGAGAGCTCTTGAATTCACAAGAATCAAGAGTTTCTCTTTGGAGATCACACAAAACTACACATGCAACCATGAAACTTCATCTTCCAAATCACAAAACTCTTGGGAAGTATATAAAATAAATGTAGGTGAAAGAATTACACTAGGGAAGATGAGAAATGGAATGAAAAATGGAAGGGAGTGGGGGAAATGGGGTTCGGCCGAGAGCAAAAGGGGAGGGAGGGGAAGAGAGAAATTTTTGTGGTGTGTTGGAGTGTGAAATGATGAATGACTTCTCTCCACTTTGATTTGTTTGTTTTATGCTATTTGGTTGACAAGTAATGAGTGGAAGTGAGAACTTACAAAAATGTCCCTTGGCTAAAGTTAGGCCATTTTGCATGCAAGGCTAAGGTAGTAATTTGGTAATAATCAAATGAGTTAGTGGGGTTGGAAAAGTCTTATTTGCCCTTTGAGAGAATAGAAAGAGAGTTTGCATGCAAGGTTATTCATGTAATTTGATAATTATAACAAATAAAATTTGTAAAGATTTATTTTTATAAAATAAAATACAAGTTCAAAAATTATAAAATTTATACCATAAAATAACTTGTATTTTTAGAGACTTTATAAAAATCATTTTTAAAATTTGTGATCAAAATGCCTTTTAAAAGAAGATTTTTCCAAAGCTTAGAATATACCTTATAAATCAAAAATAAAGAAATTAAATAAACTCTTGCTTTGAAAAATCATATACTACCCAAAGCAAATTTATAATGCAGAAATTTTTACTCACACAAACGTACAATCATTGAATATATTTTCATTTGACTTAATATTATACCAAATTCACAAATAATATTACATAAAATGCCGGTCGTAACAAATCCAGTGCAGCACTCAAGAACCAAGCACATTGATATCAAGTACCACTTCATTAGGGAACATGTGATGAAAGGTACAGTGGAACTTCACTTTGTTCCAAGTGAAAAGCAGATTGCAGACATATTTACCAAGCCACTGATGAATCAACATTCACAAGATTAGTAAGTGAGCTAGGTATGCTTAATTATTCATAAATTTATGTCCTCTATATAATCTGCATTGAAGCCTGAAATGAATTTGCTGCAAGAACAAAGTTGGCTTTAAGAAAGACCTATCCTATCAACGGATATTCCCTATCCGTTGAAAGCCAAAATTGTTCTCTCAACGGATGTTCATTATCCGTTGAAAGACAAATACATTTCTAGTAATTTTATCCCTCAACGGATAAAATAGTGTTGGTCATCAACGGATAACTATTTACCTTATCCGTTGAAGTGTCACATCAGTTACTTTCAGTAAGTCACATCCGTTGATTTCTTTACTTAACCGTTGATACAGATATACACTGTTGTATGTATTTGTTTTAAAGGCAGTTTAGAATTTCTACAGTTTTATTTATTCTTGAACGGCTGTAATTTACTTAAAAGTATCATTTTATTTACGTTTTAATTCAAGAAAGTATAAAAGCCCATTGAACTCTTATTTTCACTTTACGCTTTCTTGCAATTTTCATTCTCCTTCTCTCCCAAAATTCTCAAGTTTTTCTCTGCAACCTCTACTCACAACAATGGCACCAGTAGTCAAAATTATGTCTCAAATAGGATTTGTTTATGAAAAAAATAATTTTGTAGCCTTGGTTGAAAAGAATGAAGCCCATTCGGATTATCACAAGATGATGGACTTCATCAAAAACTGCAAACTGAGTTATGCAATGCTGGAAGCCCCAACCATCTACTGTGAGGTGATTGAGGAGATTTGGACAACTGCAGAGTTCAACTCCACATGTATGACTATTGCCTTCTCTCTCAAAGGTAAGGATTATTGCATTAACTGTGATGATATACAGTCTTGATTTAAGTTGCCTGCGAATAATGCCATAACACCACACACTGATAAAGATGTATCTGCTATGTTAGATTCCATAAGATATGCTTTTGATTCTGCTAGGTTAGGTAGCATTAGAAGGAAAGGCCTTAGGAAAGAATGGAGTTTTCTTAGAGATGCCTTTATTAAGGTTTTCTCTGGGAAGATTAGCAATTTTGATGCCATAACTTCATCTCTTGTTAATATGCTCTATATGCTAGTTTTTGATAAGTACTTTAATTTTAGCAACTGTGTCATGCTAGAATTAGGTTCCAGATTAGGTAACAAAGCTAATAGACCACATAACATCTACTATGCTAGATTTTTTATGTTATTGGCTAACCATGTTGCTGAAGGATTGGTTATATCAAATGAGAATAATAAACTCAAATGTTGGGCACAAGAGAAAAGGGTCCTTGCAGACCTTTTGAGAATGAACCTCAACAGCCAGGTGCCATTGGTATATTTGCCAATCATGAATGCACCACAGGTAAGTGAGGTAAACACTTCTATAACTCCTACTATTTCCAACCCCATTGTTTCTTTGTCTTCCAGTGTGGCAATGGAATCTGTGTCTTTGTCCAAACAGGTTCCTACTAAAGCCACCAAAACTAAAGTTTCAAAACTCAAGTCAAAGAAAACTACCTCTGTTGTTTCTCAAAAGACAACAGTTGTAACAACTACCATAAACCCTGAAGGGAGTGAACAGGGTGTGAGTGGTGAGGGGAGGGGTGAACATCAAGAAACCCCCCAGGATAAGGTGGGAGAGGTGAGTAGTACCCAAGCCAGCCAAGCCACAGTCTCTCAAAAGACTGTGGTGGTTCAAAAGGAGTCTAACACATCCCTAGATGCATCCTCCCAAAAGGATGTAACTATTGAAAATAGTCCCCAACCAGGGACACAGAACAAAAGGGGGAGGGACACTGAAGCCACACATTCACCAATTAAAACCTTTTCAAGGAAGAAGAAGGCCAAGACCCTAGTTTCCACACAAGGGGCATACACAGCACAGATACATCCACCTGTATCTGAGCCTTCTCAAATTCAGCTTGATGTGATTCCAGCAAATGTGGAGTCACAGCCCCATTCTCTCATAATAGAAACACACCAATCATCAAACTCTCCATCACCCTCTCTGGATGTGGATATGATATTCACATCAATTCCTGATTCTCCCTCATTAAAACTCAGGGAGGAGCCCCACTCAAAACTTGATGATCATCATCTTTTAGATGATTTTTTGGATCATCAGCCAATTCTTTCAGATGTAGTTGAAGAATCTGTGTCACACACTTAAAATCAATTCACACAGATTCAACAATTATGTCACTTTCTATATCTACATCTTTTCCTTCTTCAACGGATATCTCTCATCCGTTGACAAGTGGTTGTTCTTCAACGGATAAGCTTAACAGCAGTTATCCGTTGATACCATCAGTTTCCACTTCAACGGATACTCCCTATCCGTTGATGGCCTCTACACACATAACAGAAACAATTCCAACTGTAGAGGACATGGTTACTGTACAATCACTTTTAGGTTTGAGGGAAGGGAGTGATCTTTTGAGTGAGAGGCTGGGTTGCTCCCAGGAAAAAGGAGAGGTTGAGAGTCACCATATACATGTTATTTCTTCCAGCATGGCAAAAGTGAGTGAGGGGAGTGCCACCTTAGAAGGTGAGGGTGAGGGTGTGAGGGTGTGTGTGAGCCAGGGGGAGCCCCTGATGCAAGAAAATAGAGAAAATGAGAGAAAGGCAGGTACAGAAGCTATAAGGGTGGATCCAGCCATTGCTAGTGAGTCAATGAAAGTGGATGATGCAGAAAAGGAAAGACAATTTTAGCAACATTACAAAGCTGTAATTGATAACATTTCCTTGGATGCTGACACTTTTACTCATCCTGTTTCAGCCTATCAATTATTGGCTGCTCAGGGCAATATGGAGGCAGAATAGACTTTAAATATTGTACACACTTCAGAATCTCTTCTCAGAGACAAAGCTGCTGTTAACAAGCTGCCTTCTCAAGCTGGTGAGCCATCTGAAGAATTTGGAGTAAATTCTAATGATGATGACTCTGATTCTTTGGATGAGAGCATGAACTTAGGGGGAGTAGCAGGCCCAAGTTCTGTTCCAGATCTTCCTGAATGGGCATGGGCAAAAGCATCAACACCAGGAGAGTTTGGTGTCACTTTAGTCAGACAAGTCATGATAATTCAAAAGGCCCTTCAGGAGACTACAGATGCTGGTACCAAAGCAATTCTTCAAGCTCATCTGGAATCTCTGCATCTCTTGCAGTTGCAGCATTTCAAACAGAATCTAAGTGTGGATGAGCTCAAGCAGGATATTGCTGATCTAAAATCCTACAATGCTGAGAAGTTGGATTCAGTCATACCTTATGGTACTATGCAAGATTTGTTAGGGAGACTGAGGAAAGAATCTGATGCTGACAAGAGGCTTGCCAGATTGGAAACCAGAGTTCAGATCATTGAAGAATCTATGGTCACTATCCTTCAGAATCAAAAAACTCAAACAAATCTACTCATGCAGCTGGCAAAAACACAAGGCTTGACCCCTACCCTTGATGATAACAAAAAGGGGGAGAATAAAGGGGAAGGGGAAGGAGAGCCATCAACAACAGTTCAAATTTCTCAAGTGCTAGTTCCTGCCATCACCACTTCTCCAATTATTCAAATCAAAGGAAAGCTTGATAGAATTGATCTAATCCAGATAGTAGCAGCTGAATTGCAAGTCAAAGAGCAAAGGAAGAAGATTGATGAAAAGAGGCAACAAATATTTGGTTCTACAACTTCTCAATCACAATCTGTGAAGCACAGTACAAAAGTGGAATCAATTATTGTAGAGCTCAAGCCAGTAGGGAGGAATAAGGTTGGAGAGACTTCTTCTAAGAATCTGAAATCTATGGTTCTCAAGCCCAACAACAGATCCAATAAGGACTCTACAAAGAATCCTCTAAGCCTTGCTCAGATGAAAGGAGTGGATTTTCCTCTTCCAAAGCCTGATGAAGACAAGCTTTTGGGTAGAAGTATCATAAAGCACAAAGAGACCATGGATGTGGCTGTAAGGAGGAACATGGCTATTATCTTCAGAGAGGGAAAGAGCATATGTGTGATGTAAGGACATCCCAAAATCTCAATAGCCAACAGGGAAGAAAACAGAAGGTTGAAGGAAGAAGCCAAACAGCTAAAGGCTGACAAAAGAGCACAAGCAAAGCTTGAAAAATAGCTAAAGTCAAGTCATGCTGAAGAACAAAAAGAAATTGAAGAAAAAAGTGAAGATGAAGCTATGGGGGACATGGTTGATACTGATATGGAAGAGAGAAGTAAGGAAAGAGAAGAATGGCAGAAAGGGAATAGAAAGAAGGCCAATGCAAAGAGAAAGATGGTAGATAAGACTGAAGAAACCCAATCAAAATCCAAACCACTACCCTCTATTCCTGAACCCATTGTGCCTGACCCCTTCATGAACATTCATGGTGAAACAATCATTCCCAAGGAGGAACCAATTGATTGGGACACCATCAAATTGCCCACCTTCCTAACCTCTTCTCCACCATCAAAGAAGCAGAAAAGAAGAATCAAATCAACACCCTCTAAAGCCTCAATCAAATTCACACAGAAGCCTAAGCCTAAGCCTCAAGCCTCTAAGGATGATTATGTTCACATCTGTGACATGAAAGAATTTTCAGACATTGAACTCTATCTGGATGAGCTGGAGGAAGTAAGGGGTATAGCTGCCTACAGACAGCTACCAGAAAGACTAGTGTTCAAATATAAAGGAGATGGGGAAAGAACTTGGCCTCTCTACAGGATTCTGAATGAAGGCTACTCTACCTTGGTTAGAGTCTACTCAGCCATACAAAGGGATTCTGGCTTTACCAGGACTGCCAAGACTGAGATTCTCAACAAGATTGCCAACATAAGGAAAACTTGGTGGGAGCCCAATGCCTTGCCTAGAACATTACTCATTCAAGAAAGAGGAATTACAGTTCACAAATCACCTCATTGGTTGATGGAGTTTAGAGACAACAAAGGAGTCAGAAGATTTTTCAGAATTGAAGATCAGCTCAAGATTGCCAGTAATGAAACTCTCAAGGATATGCAATCTAAGTTGGATATCAATGAAGAAGATGAAGTTGAATTCTACAGACAACTTCAACTTCAAATAGAGGAGAATGACAGGAGGCTAGGAAAGAAAACAAGGAATCAAAGGAAAAGAAACTAATCTGCTCAGGCTAAAGGAGCACCCTTGGAAACAATGTAATTCTTTAATTCCATCTCAGCATACACATTTTTGCAGCACTTTTGAATTTCTGTTTTATTACAGTTTATATATTTGTCAAGTGTTTTGTTATCATCAAGCTAAACCCAAATTTATGCCTACAGTTCTAGTAGACATAAATAGGGGGAGATTGTTAGGAATATGTGTATTAGTTTGAAGATAAGTTAAACAAACCACTTAAGTAGAAATCTAGTGTTTGTAGCCTCAACGGATAAGACCATCTTGGCTATCCGTTAAAGGAGTAGCTTTACTTAACAATAAGTTTAGTATTGTAGCACATTTCATTCTCTGGATTCAAGTTGTAATTCTTAGATGTTGTAGGAAATTATCAGTCATGTTGACTACTAGTAGATATGCAAATAGGAGGGCTAATTGTAAATATTTCATGCCTTGTAATTTTGTATAAGTGAAGAAGTATCAACTGATATTGAAGACCTTCAACGGATAAGAAACAAAGCTTCAACGGATGTCTCTAATGCTTCAACGGATAATATCCATCAATGGATAAGTGCTTAAATGGAAAAATACTTCAACTGATAATGCATCAACGGATAAAGCTTCAACGGATAAAGCCTCAACGGATAAGGCATCAACGGATGAAAGCTTCAACGGATGCTTAGTTCATTAGCAGTTGATAGTGACAATTCACAAGCTGACAGAGGCACATGGGTTGACAGAGACAAACTGGAATGTGGAAGCCTCTAGGAGGAATCAAGAAAATGCAGCATTTCCATTTTGATGCAAACAAGGAAGTATTCAAAGATCTACAGCCAAGCCTAAATTGCACTTGATAGAGAAATGAAGAAGAAACATGTGAAGAATCTTTTTAATTGTATTTTATAGTTTTGTCTTCACTTGTAAACTTGGTGATATATAAACCAAGTAGCAGCTAGTAATTAGATAAGAATTTTCCTGAGCTGTTTAGAAATATCCAGAGAGAAAATCATCTAGTTTGTACTAGGAAGCAGCTGTGATTTAATTCTTTGAATCACAGATTTTCTGAAATACATTTGTGTTTTTAAGTTTTTAAGTTCTTTATGTTCTTTACATTTGTGTTTGAATATATATCTGTCTGTATTAGCTTCAAGCAATTCACACACTTGTTCTCAAAAACACTTAGCCTTAGAAACTGCTCAAAACTTGAAAAAGTTTTGAGATTTACATTCAACCCCCCTTCTGTAAATCTCATTGTTAGTCCACTGGGAATAACAATTCCGAAAAATAGTTTCGAGCTTTAAAATATTATTTTAAATTGTTTTCAAGGCTCGATAATGATTATAAAATTGTTTTGAAGCCAGATTTGGCCAACCGAACCCTTATTATTACTCTGAAATTGATCTAACGACACGTTTTAATTCCGAAAAATGTTTTAAAAATCATTTTAAATACCTGAAAGCCTGTTTATGACCCGAGACTTCTTTATAAATGATATATCCTTGATTATTTGATGTGTTATGCGCTATATGTGACCTGTTGGTTAATTGTCGGTCTATATGTTCGGTATCTACTTAGTTATAGTATAACTTTCAATCCGTCAATCGGATTTGGGTGAAATGATGGGTAGATAGAAGAACATGCCAAATAGAATCGTATGAGTTGAATATTGATCGATGCTTATAATATGTGAGCAGAAGAGGCAAGGCGTAGGAAAGGTAAATAGATAGTTGAGGAGTAAGATATTTGTGATTGAAAGTGAGCGCAGTATAACAAGCTAATACCAGGCAAGTGTTCTGAACTTTCTCGAGATATAGTGTAGTGGATTGATAGTCATGTTCTATATTGCAAGTGCTTTGAAGCATTGAACCCAAAACCCTGATTCCAGTTATTGATCTTGAGCCGTAAACCTTATTCTTTCTAAACCATTGATTGTTGTACACCCAAATACGAACCACAAATATACGATACTACTCCACAAATACATACAAACTAAATACCAAACACTGAACCGGATTACTTATATACTCAAACCATTATACCTTATGATTTGAAAGACCAATTCCTGGTAACCCTGAAACACTGATTCCTTTGTTATCCAATTCTTTCATTACCTAACAGCCAAGCTTTGAAAATGCCATATTGATCCTTATAAAGATTGAAACCATTTCATTATTGAATGTCCAATGTTGTTAATGATTATGTTTATTGCTTATTATTATTTATCCTGTTATTATGTTAGAATTGGATTGTTTTTATAAAATTGTGGACCAGATTCGTGGTCAGACCATATAATGGTCAAGTTAGGCCAATATGTGCCTTGGATCTAGTAGTTAGAGTAGTGCTGTGTGCTTTGCTCGGGGTTAGTGCGTGACTGATCAGCAGCCTAACCTTGGTTTTTAAAATGAAAATATAATATCCAATTCTAAATCATAATTCATTGTTCACTCAATATCATAAACCTTTTTCACTTGATGATCATTATTCTCAGTTTTGTCATTGTGACTTGCTGAGCTAGTTAGCTCATTTGTGCGATGTTGTTTATGTTCTTTTCCAGTTAAGAAGGAACCAGTTGGTAGCGCAGACCCCAGTCCAGCGCGAGAGCTAGGGATTCAGATTGATCGAGTTAAGCTAGTAGGTTTCTTTTGGGATAATTTGAGTTTGTAAAAGTTTGTAATAATGTTTAATACTCAGTTCAGAGATTGGATAGTTGGGATTTGAACGGTTTGTAATATAAGTGTGTGTTTGGCTTGTGTGCATATTTTAACCAGTTGCGGTTCGTGGTAGTTGGTAAGTAGGGTCACTACATATTATTATTATCTTTATTATTGTTATAAGCAGGTTATAAATAAGGTGTGTATGTGTGGACCCCAAACTTCAGACCTGGGTTTGGAGGGCACCACATGTTAGGTCACACACACTGTAGAAGGGGGTTGAATACAGTGTATACTACAATCAAATCGAATTAAGAACATAAATATGAATCACGGAATAATCTTATTAATAAAACAGTATTACAATGGAACCGTTCTCTCTCAGTGATGAACAAATATCACGAGAGCTGCTAGGATTACAATGAATAATATTCTCGATTAAGATAACACTTATAGTGTAAACCCTATGTTGTGTTTATATAGACACACAGTTACAAGATAATCTTCTAATCGATATAGAATATAAGTCTGCATCCTAAAATATATCAACTAGTTATCTTTTCCTCCAAGTATTATATTCTTCATAGAATTCTTCTCCATGCATATCTCTTCTTGTGTTTGCCTTAATCTTCTTTCCTTCAATCAGCCGCCTTCCTTATCTGAACGTCTTCTTAAGTCCTAATATTATCTCTTGATAAATATCTTCTGATATCTTAAGTTCTGACTTCAGTATAAGTACTGATTTCCAGTTAAGTCTTGATTTGTCCTATTAGTTAAGATCTGAAAACTAAACATAAATCATTATTAGACATGACATCACAAATATATCTAACATCACCATCAACTCCATTGAACAATATATTCATGGCCTTCTTATTTTTTCTGACTTGCTCAATATCAGGGTCTGACCATTCATGCCTAGGTTTTGGAATAGATGGCTCATTGTCAGTTGCAGCTCTCAATGGTACATGAGGACCTCTCTCTATGCAGTCCACATAGGCCTCATCTTGGGAAAAAAGATGTAGGTGCATCTTCACCTTCCATTGGTGATAATTATCTTTGTCCAGAAATGGAATTTTAACTCCAAGATCCTTTTTGTTCATCTTGTTGTTTGTTGTGATCTTTACACTCTTTGTACTTCAAGAGCTTGCTCTGATCCCAATTTTTATTCCCTAACAATACAACAAGAATTACAGAAGGGGGGTTGAATGTAATTCTGGCTACTTTTTCAAATTTAAAGAATGTTCTAACTTGATAAATATAACAGTGTTTGATTATCAATGGTGTAGAATAAAAGAGTGATGAAAATCGAAACACTAAGTAATAAAAACACAAGCTTTTAAAACTTTCTGGTGGATTTGAAAGTATCCACCAGATATATATATATATATATATATATATATATATATATATATATATATATATATATATATCAAATGAGAAATATGTGAAGCTTTGAATAGCTCATAGCTGCTTTACAAGTTTGAACAAACAAAACTACAGAGAAATGCTTACATAATACAGCTTTATATGTTTCTCTGAAAAGTCAGCTTACTTTTTTTATTATTCTACTTGCTACACTTGGTTTATATATTACGAAGTTTACATGACAATAAGACAAGATAATAAAACAAAACATATCTAGTCTAACTCCATGCTGTTTCACTACTCTATTCCAGCATATTTGAATATCCTCTCAATTGCATGGAAATGGTAATGCTTCTTTGTTCCAATTTGTATATTATACCAATTTGTTTGTAACATTGAAGTACCTAATATTAAAAATTCAAAAAAAAATTGACAAAATTTGTTTGTAAATTGAACATGCCACAAACCTATTTTTTATACAAGTCAACAAAATAACCAAAAATAATACAACCTTATACCTCTAACTAGGTATAAATAACAAGACAAGCTAATTGGCTAATACAAATGCACCCTTATCACTACAAGTGTACCCAGAATTTACACAGATACAATGAATTGAAGAATAATTACAGGACATTTAATCAAGTATCAAATCAATCAAAAAATTGACCACAAGAACATAAATGAATTTAAGAATCAGGATAAACTCCAAAGATCATTAAATAAAACTAAAGGCTACTAAATTATTATAAAGTTAAAAAAAAGTTATACACAAAGAATTATGAGTTTGAACTAACACAGTAGATAGTGCATGTCAGTTAGAAAGCATACAGAGTTTGATGGTTAGAGTTGACGAGTCTTTGATGAAACTTTTCCTATTGATCTCCAACAGCAATCATGTGTGTGTGTGTGTGAGAGAGAGATATTTTGTATGGGGTGGTGTGCACTTTAAGCATTGAAGCAATGATGAGGTTGCAGAAATGAATAGTGGACTAGTCCAAATATCTTTTAGTCAACAAACTTCAGACCAGGAAGCTTTATAGACCAGGAGATGCATACATTTTAAATGTATACAGTCAGACACATAAGAAAATGTCAAGGAAGATAGCAAGGGGGAAAGTAACAGTGATATGGTGTGGTTAAACAGAACAGAATTTCACAAAGAGGAACTTATTGTTGGCAGTAATCTGTAAAGCAACATTCTTTGATTGTCTGGTGTTATCATCAGATTCAATAAAAAAATCCTTCCCTTAATATAAAATCTACCCTTTTCTCCAACAAAGAAGGAAAAAGATTTAAACATGAATCTAAAACTAAAAACAAAACACATGTGTAGGAGTTTTAGGGGGTGCAAAACC
Source organism: Apium graveolens (assembly GCF_009905375.1). Taxonomy (NCBI): domain Eukaryota; kingdom Viridiplantae; phylum Streptophyta; class Magnoliopsida; order Apiales; family Apiaceae; genus Apium; species Apium graveolens. The sequence continues at coordinate 191,887,795 of NC_133651.1, forward strand.
AGATTTATAAAAAGGGGTATTTTATTGTTTGTATTAGAAATGTGAAATTTACAGTTTACAAGACATAAGTAAGAATATACAACTACAAGATGCTTAGAAATTTCATGTTATCAGACATACCTCTCGAGGCATGAGTGTCTTGGGAATGACCCTGCAGTAGGTCAGACAAGAAGGTGACAAAAATCAGTTACAAAAAAAACACCAACTGCATAGACTGAATACAAGCTGGTTTTGTTCTGAATTTACCTTGTGTTGTATTTTGTCAAACACTTATAATTAATGTGTGGAGTTAAGGTAAGCATTCATAGTTTGAGCAACGATGAAAGCAAAAGGCCATACAAGAAAGATTTACCCGATCAGCAGAAAGTTAAAATTTCATGAACCAACTTGCAGACAGACACACAAACACACACTTGCAAGCCAAAGAGAATTAACCAGGCCTGAATGTACCAGAATTTGAGTAACACGTTCAATTTGTGGCAGCCTTCCCACAACAGGAACAAAATATGTCTAATTAGGATTTCAAAAATGCCCAATTTCATTTTTTTAATTAGAGCGTATTAATTAAACAAAAATATACATTATTAGAGGGGGAGAGAAAGAGAGGGAGAGAGAGGGGGAGGGAGGGAGAGAGAGAGAGAGAGAGGGAGAGAGAGAGAGAGAGATGGGGGGGGAGACAGAGAGAGAGAGGAGATTATGGGCTTATCGGGGATGATGCGTTTTCTGATGGGGAGACCCATGCCGACGCCATAATCTACCAACCATTTCAGATTGTAGATTCAACTGATGTCAATTGATGTAAAACCCCCAATTTATTTGAAGCTCCAATCCGTAAGATTTTATCAAATATAAAACCCTAGTTTGAATCATTGACCCGTGAGGTAGATGATTAGATTCGGTTCAACTGAAAGCTGAGAGGAAGAATATAATACCCTAGTCTGAGTTGTTTAGAGAGAGAGACCCAAAAGTATTTAGATTGGAAAAATTTGACTTGTCCAAATTTTACCCGGGCTGTTCAAACGATTCTCCAAATATTTTGAGTCTACTCTCCCCGCCTGATCGAGAGCCCAATGATAGCCAACAATGCTAATTTTATTTTATTTTTAGTTTTTTAATAAATTTTTAAGATAAATACTGTTCAAAATTTTTATAAATAAAAAATTATCAGTTACTAATTAGTATGGTTTACAAAATTTAACAAAAAATTTATTTTATCAATCTTAGCTAATATTAATATTATTTCTTAGTTATATTGTCAAAATTGATTAATTTTGAAGTCAAATAATTATATATATTTTTTGAAACTTTTATTTTTTGACCCATTAACGCCCTATTGTAACATAAGTTTCCTCATGTTACCATATGCAACACTTTGAAGTTATAGTAACATATTACAAAGGCTATGGTAACATCTAAAATATTACGTTAAATGAGCATAACTAAGGTAACATAATTTTGTAACACACATGATTAAACCATTGTGATAGGCCATCTATGGTGTAGTGTTGGTTAAGTGTATATGCAGCTGTTTCTAGAGCATATCCCTAGAAACTGAATGGAAGATCCGTTTGACTCATCATCGATCGCATTATGTCCAACAAGGTACGATTTCTCCTCTCAGAGTCTCTATTTCATTGAGGTGTTCCAGAAGGAGTAAGTCATGATGCACTATCACACTTCTTCAAGAAACTCCTGAAATTGAGGTTTTAATTATTCTCTTCCATGATCTGATCGTAAAACTTTTATACTTTTCCCTTGTTTTCTTTTCTACTTCGGCCTTATATTCTTTGAACATTTCAAAAGAATCGGGTTTGTTCTTCTTAAGAACCACATATCCATATCTACTGAAATCATCAGTAAATGTTATGAAGTAATATAAGCTCCCCTTTGCCATCATACGCATTTGACCACAGACATCATTATGTATAAGTCATAATCGTTCGGTGGCCCTTTCACCTGATCAGGTAAAAGAAGCTTTTGTCATTTTGCCAATGAGACAAAGTTTGCATCTTCTGTATGATTCAAAATCAAACTTATCCAAGTATTCATTTATATGTAACTCAGAAATGTGTTTCTCATTAATATGTCTTAATGACAATGCTAGAGGTATTGTTTGATTTCAGTCAACTTAGAACATATAAATTGTTAACTAATTGTGCAATATTATAAGTCTTATCATTGAAATAGAATAAATAACTATTGTTTATTAAATTAAAATGAAAATCTTTCTTATACTGACAAGAAATTGATTTAATGTATCCGCTAAAGGCAGGCACATAATAACAATTTATCAAGTTCTCAATCTCTCCTTCTGGGCAAAATTAGGTATCGAGTTCCTTCAACCAGAGCAACAACTTTTGCTTCAATTTTAACACGATACCTGAAGCTTAAACATTGCTAGTCTTCTTCTTTAGTTCTTCCAAACAAGCTCGATAATTTAACTTCCAATCATCCAGTTATTTCCACAGAAATGAAAATCATCTCCTTTAGCAACACCACTATCAGACTTCAAAAGCCCTTTGGGATTGGACTTTGGTTTGTCACCGAAAAAGATCAAATCTTCACCTTGCCTTTCCACTTTCCTTTCCCATTTGTATTCCATGTTTACACCATCAATATGGACGTAATTCATGCCTTCACCGTGTTATTTTTAGCAGTTCTAAACATGCTTAACAACTCAATGAGTTTTCTTTCTATCTCATTCCTTTTATTCTTAAAAAACTAAGAATAGAAGTTGTTCAAAGATTATTTGATCAAATCAAGATGAGTCTCTAGACTATTCTTGAAAACCAAAATATCAATGTACATATACCTATCATCTTTGAAACATGTGGTCCAACCGGATATTATTTACCCATTAATGCAAAAGTATGGTGCCTTATTATTCTCAAATCTTTTTGACGAGCCTATCCTTCAAATATTCTTTGAAGGTGCTCAATCATATCATAAACATCATTATGCTCCTGTTACTTCTAAAGCTCAGCACACATAATTACAAGCATGAGACATAAAACATCAGTTGTATAATCAATTTTGTAACACCCCCAGATCCGGGGTCGGGGATCCGGTCGTCACGGTCTTTCTTTCCACAATATCACTTCATTTAATTAATAATAAATAACCTCATGCTGTGACCCCACACTAACACACACCACAACCCGTTATAGTCTCAGAGATGAAATTGAAATAAGTACAAGTCCTTGAATCCATAATTTTAAAAGTTATTACAACCCAAAATGATTACTTGATAAGTTTACTGTTAATTGCCATTATCTGCCTTAAGTTATAATTATACAATATTTGGTTCCCAAAAGTAGAATGCCTGATCTACCAATAGATCTACCTCTGCAGTTATAGCAGCCACAACATCAATGGGAAGACGCGGGACGCTTCCCACGCGCTTGCGCTGGGTCTGCTTGAGTCTGGCCATCTTTCCTAACTGTTGTTGTGTGATGAAGAAATGAAGCAAGAGTGAGCATTACAGCTCGCAAGATAATATATAGTGTAAACAATAATGCAAGTATCTAAATGGATAACTTACTGGAATCCTTTATCAAGTGTAAGGTAATTACTTACTGGATATAAGCTTAAAGGAAGATGAATTTACCAATTACTTCACTATACTTATACCATTTTTAGAAATCTACTTGAACTACTACTGTTCAAAGTATAATAAGTTTCAAAAGGTCATCCCATAGATGAGACCATAAGTTAAGACTTGAATAGATTCAATCTTTGAAATATTTTTAAAGGAAATGAAGTTACGAGATACTTCATTCAATTGAAACACCATTATAACTGTTTTACCCTGTCAAAGATTCGGCAACCACCCATTCGTAGCCTTTCGATCGAAATGCTCCGGGTAGTGTTGCAGAATTATCCAACTGGATGATGAACTCATTACGGGAGTTTTCCGCGCCAGGAAGACCACTTACGATGATCAGTCGTAGTAGTGCAACCCCACCATTTTCTACATGTAGAGGAGAACCTGTCGGATTTACTTGTCAACCGAACACTGGACTCCTAAGGAATGTACCGTCTTAGCGGAACTTCCGAACCATTTGGGCCAATATAATAAGGCTGGGCCGGCGCCACTCGACTACTTACGCCACTCATAGTTCAGATGAAATCCATGACATTGAAACCTAAAGCTCGTCCCCCCTTTCCCCAAGTAGAAACTTGTTGATACAGCTCCACCAAGAAGTTGTATCTAGTTGGAAAGGAAAACTCACCAATATTTCCCAGGCGATGCCTGTTAATGGATTTACTTGTTCCAAGAATTTTACTTCTCGAGTGTTGGGTAAGTAATCAAAAACTCTTTTATGAAAACAGCAACCTTGTTGTGAATATAAACTACACCACAAAGCCGGAAACCTCAGGTTTTGAGCGAATATTTAAATCCCCTTTAAAAGGAAGATCTTAAATATAAAAATGAGTTTTGGGATCCGCCCTAACCTTTAAAAATCATTTTGAAGACTCGAAAATACTTTAAAGAGTGTTTGGAGTAATGCTGATTTAATGAAATAAATCAGTCCCAATATATTAGAAAATATCTGAATATTATTATTTAAATAGTATTCTCATAAAGAATAATCTTTATAAAAATAATTGAAGTAGAAGTTTTAAAACATATACTTGCAATGAATATTAAATAACCAAAGATATACTTATACGAAAGTACTATCTTTATTTGAATAATCAAAATTGAGTTTGATTATCGACACATTATTCCTTAATAAAATAAAGAATAATAATTAGTAATTAATCGGAGTCATAAGTCCTCGAATGAATATTCAAAATAATATTCATTAATAAAATAAACGGAGTCATAAGCCCTCGAATGAATATTCAAAATAATATTCATTAAATAAAAATAAAGTTATCGAATAAACCTTATTCGAATAATAGTCTTGAAAACTATTCATATATATATATATAAATATATATATATATATTATACTCGGGAACATCGACTCCCGCTTTTAGAAAATGTTCACCTTTGGGTCCCCTATACTAAGGGTATACGCAAATACCGCTTATCTCTAGCATAGGTATTATCAACTGAATCAACAGATATTTGTATCAAGATTACGAAACAGGCATGCATATATACCATATCACATGCTACAATATATCGCAAGAATTTGCTAATTAACCATCATGCATCTATCACAAGATAATGTATATACATATGTATACATCACAACAACAGTATAACGGGTAGAAAACTTGCCTGAGCGACTGGGGGTTATAAATGGCTTGGGACGAGTCTGGTAACCTATAAACAACATATAAGTTGGAATTAAACCAAAGTCACTTATAAATCTATACTTTAACCAATTTAGACTCTAACGCTCGCTTTGCGCTTAATGATTCTCTTAAGTCGCTCGAGTACCCTCGACTCCACCATTTTTAATAAATTAACCATTAAGATTTTTAAGGCGATTCTTTCGCGAGTGCCTTACCAAATGCCTAATACACTTTACATAAATGTTTAATATTCCAATTAGTCCTTTTAGGTCTTTAACCTATGTTTCAAAGTAAGGCGAGGGGTAATGGTTCGTTCGTGAAACGCCGTTACTTAAAACGGTCGTTTCTCCTAAACCGTACATCAGATTCAAACGAACCACATATCAAAACGAAGCTCGTAACATGAACTATCTAATCAAGGAAATGGTCAAAACCTAGCAGTGAGTTCACGGGTCCTAATGTTAAGAACAAAAACAGTCTAAAGGAAATCGGTCATTACGACGGCTATATTTACGCGATTACCCAAATTTATACCACTCCAAATCAACCCACAATCAACCCACAATCAACATCCCAACCAAACTACATCCATACTTCACCATAACAGCCCCAACAACTCAATATTATCAATTTATACTATTCTCAAACATGAATTTAAACTATACTTAAGTTCATTAATCAATAATCCAAGAATTACAACTCTAAAAACATCACAAAACCAACTAACCTCTACATACACAACAATCAAGCCTCTCATGAACTATAACAACAAAACTAAACCTAATACTCAAAGTAAAATTAGGGTTTGGAGGGGTTATACCTTCCTTGGAGGGTGGAGAATCAAGTAATTAGCTTGGAATCACCCTTAAAAGTCCTTATCCAAGCTTAATCTAAACAAAAACTCAAGAACAAAAATTTTAGTTCTTGAAAAACACTATTCACCCTCTTCTTCCATGATTTTTAGGAAGAGATTGTGAATGAATTAGAAGCTCAAACTTATAGGATAGCTATATCTATGCATAAGGAGTCTTAGATAATTACCTTGCTAATTAACAAAGCTTGGATCTAGGATTTTGACTTTTTCTTTCTTTGAAGAAGAAGAAAGCCGAGAGCTTTTGATGAAGAAAGGGAAATGACTTTGTTTTTTTGGTGAAATGAATTGTTGGTTGGCTTGGTTGATTTGTTTTGTTTTGATTTATTACCTTTTACCATGGTAACTTTTGTGTGGTTCTTAATCAACCAACAACACACCTTTCTTTGTCATGCTTATGTCATCTTCCCATGTCATCCTCTCACACTTGTCCTCTTCTTGTTGGTGAGATGACATCACTCTCCAGTAACCCTTTGATTAAGTTCTAATCACTTGGCTAATGACCGCTGATCTGTTATACGGTTCGCTTAACTTTCGTTCTCGTTTATCGTTTGAGGGATCATACCCGAGATCTTATTACTTGGGTTCCCTTAACCTTTCTCAATACATTATATTCCTTTTATGATCCTCTCTTATAATCCTTGAATTTAAATCCTTTTAATCATGTTACCTTATACTCAATTCTTTCGGTATCTGGTGGATTTTCGGGAAAAATCAAAGTGTTCGGATTTGGATTCTGATGATCTTTACATACACTTATATACCACATAGAGTACTAATAATATCCCAGAAGATCAATAAAAGAACCCCTACATAGTGTGGCATGAAAAGTTTTCTTATTCAGCATAATCAGTAAAACACTATTCATAAGGGTTTTAAAAATTTCAAAAATTGGGGTTATTACAAATTTTCTTCTGGTACGTATTTTATTCAGCACATGTTTCATTCTCAGCTTGAAGATATAAGGGAGGGGTTTGAGTGACATCCTTGAACCTGAGGACAATCCTCAAGTTCCCATGTCAATTGAGGAAATTATTTCATGTCAGCTTGTCCTTTTCAAGGACTATTACATAGAGAAGTTATTTGTGTTATTTATCATTTGATATCTACTATATTAAAGTGCATAAAATGACTTAGTCTATAGATCATCATTAAATTATATTCAAGTGATTATTCATATATATATATATTCACATAAATAGCCCTAACTATTAACTCGAAAAGAATATCTTCTATATCCTTTCTAGTGAGCCAAGATCCATATTTCACCATGCGTTAGGTCAGCTTAGCATTGCACTTTCTAACTCTTACGTAATTTTCCCACATTGTGGTTCTTCCATCAAACTCTGACTAGTTTGATAACTCTTCTCCTAAGCATTTGTCCATTTTTGATCTATAACCCTTCCTGGTTGCTCCATGTAGGTTACGTCTGGTTGCATGTCTATGCACTCATATGCCCCTATTTGTCTGGCATCCGAATTACACTTCCTTAACATTGATACGTGGAACACGTTATGAACTTGCTACATGTTCGGGGGTAGGGCTAGCTCATATGCTAACTTCCCAATACGTCATAATACCTCAAAGGGTCCAACAATTCGTAGGCTTAGCTTTCCTTTCTTTTTGAACCTCATCAATCCTTTCCAAGGGATACCTTTAACATTACTAGATCCCCTATTTCCTATTCTTTGTCCTTTCGTGTCAAATCAACATACTTTTTATGTCCATCTTGGGCTACTACCAGCCGTCCTCTAATTAGATCTATTATATCCTTGGTCCTTTGCACCACTACTGGTCTGAGCATCTTGCGCTCTGCAACATCATCCTATCATAAGGGAGATCGACATTGTCTTCCCTCAAGGATCTCATAAGGCGATATCTCAATACTGACATATGATCTATTATCGTAAGAAAACTCAATCCGTGTTAAGTGATTATTCCAATTTCTCTCAAGTCTATTGCACAGACTCTCATCATAGCTTCTAGCATTATAGCTTTTGCTTCTCAATACCCATTCTTTTCTAGTTCGCAGTCCTTACTATCTTCCGTATATAATACTATACTGGTTACACTTTTGCTCGTTAGCATTCTATAACCTTTTAATAACAATGTCAACCTTAGTATCACGAATGTGTTTCCATTCCGAATACCACCATAACTTTACTACTCCTTTTTCAGCTGTTTCTATTTTCCAAAGTTTGATCAATCATATAGAAGTAAAGGAATTTGTTGAGAGATCACTATGATCATGAACACTTGTTCTATTGCATAGTTAGTACAGAAGGTGGCCAGCCTTTAGTACTTGACAAGTAATTAAACAACATGTGGTATCCTACTAGGCTTCTATCACACAGATAGATAGTCATTCGGCAATACCTCCCCTTTCTGGAAGGGTTATTCTTCTCAGCTTACATGAAATGAAAAGGAGAGAAAAGAACGAATTGAAGAGAATTGTATAAAAATACTGCCACAAAATATCTGGCTTGGAACCTACCTCTGAACTATAGAGGTTTGTCATAGGAGAATAAAACATAAATGTATATATATCAACATCCAGTATTATCGTATCGCATTTCACATGCTTAAATACTTTTGTTATTCCGCCCATCATTTTATGGACCCATGCACTTTCTTGAGCTTATAAACAATCACCGTTAAAACTCCCTCGACAACGAAAATCGAATCTGGGATTTCATTCTAGACCTCCTCGTTACTAGAATTTTATGCTTGTACCGCAACCTTCCTCGTATAGTAATACGACTCTCTATTGATAAGAAGAAATAAATATTCAATAGGTAGATAATCGACTTAATTAGTCTATCAATGATAACTTATACATCACCACGACCCGATTAGTGGTACTTAATCTTAACATCCATTACCATACAACTCTCGCGGTTGTAATCAGCTCATTATTCAAAGAATCGTTGATGCATTACTATAGTCCACCATGGACCTACGGTAGTCATTCGTTTTCCTTGGAATCTTAATAGCTAACCTTACGGCGTCCATACTTGTCGTATCGAATTCTTCTAAGGAGGTAACGTAATTACCATTCATGATTCATGAAGAACACTCTAGATCCTGATGTACATACATGACATGTAGCAGATAAAATTGCAGAAGAGTTTCAATCAAAGCAACGATAGCAGGTTAATACCTTTCTTAATCATATACCTTCAATAGAAGACTTAACTCGAAGGTTCGTTTAGTCCTTTTTGAAATATAGTCCTGGATTATCCTCAGGATAGTTCCTTCTAAGATAGATAGCCCGCTCATGGCGATTATACGAATTAAACCTTTACCAAACTACTATTACGGTTGGGTATTGCACAGTCATCAGAAGGAATGTCAATCTTCCAAACCATAATACAACCTTCACGGCTTTAACCATCATCACTGTATTCCTCTGGCACGAGTGCCTATAATTATCCTCTTACATTTAAAGTGTCGGCCACCTCTTTGGCCTTTCCTGATAGTAAAATTTCCTTACAATCAATGTCTTTTTAACCACCTCCAACTAAATTTTCTACCTCACTTCAATCACTGCTTATTTGAAAATGCTTCTCTTAAGTCCTGGTGAGAAAAAAAATCACCATTTTTCCATAAGTCATTGCCTTAGTCTTTAGATGTGAACATTGCCACGACTGACTCTCGATCATACTTAGGACGTCTTTTATCTTGGGTCCTTCTTACTTTGACAGTTCTGACCTCCGTTAGTTCAATCTATACTTTCTCATGGTTTAACATGTGCCCCACTTGGCATTATTATAATTACGTCACAATTCCTTTATCAAAATTTCTATTCATGAGAACTTTGAATATTACCATTCTCCTTGTAAAACTTCTAAGGTTATCCTTGAATCATTCCTCCTGTATTCCCTAGATACAGGGCATATCAAAATACCATTTACTAATACTAGAACCATTGTCTATGTACATTTAAAAATTTTCTCTACTGATCTTTAAAGGTTGTTGCTACCTTGATCCTTTCCAATTCATACTGTCAAAACTTACGCTGTCCCTATTAAGGGTGGAATGCCAACCTTTATGCATTCCCCTAGGATTCATCTCAAGTTATCGAAGTTATATCCTTAATTCCACCTTTTAAAAAAAGTACTTGCATCCTTCCATGGATAAATCAAGTCATATATCCTTGATAGATTATCTTATTCAATCATTCCCACCCAGATAGTCTATACCAATTTCATAATAACATCATTATTCAAACTGAGGTCAACACATATGGCCTTCAAAAGATAACAATGGTTACCCTCTTTTCTTTCCTAATTTGGTAATGATAACATGGATGTTCTGGAAGATATTGGTCGTGTTCAACGTGAACATCTTCTTAATAAATCCTCATTTTCTTTTGTTGTTTATCTCAACAGTCATCTCAATGTTGGGATGTCTTTCATACCTGGCGTCTCCCTTTCTGGGTATCATGCCACCGGTCTTACACTTCACATTCTTGAAGGTCACTTTCTTCATCCAATTTTCCTAATTTCCTACTTTCTTGTCTCCTCAGTCTATCCGCGTCTCATTATTTATCCTTCGAACTATCAACTTTAACTCATAGTGAATCATCCTCATCCTGACGATCACATACTTTTCTATTTCTATTACTATGATTCTTTAGGGTTTCCCCTTACCCAACTCCCTTATCATTCCTCAAACTCTATTGCCTTTATATTCCTTTCCACTTTAGTTTCTTTTTATTTTCCTTTCTCTTACAATCATTTTATGAACCCACTAATTATTTACTTCAAATATCACGTCATTCTGGGATTCTTATCCTCCGAACGAATCTTTACAACTTTTACAATCTTAGATTCATAATTCATCATATTTGTCCGCCTTTATTCTGGCTCTTAAAGCTTTTACACTATCTCCATAACCTTGGGATTTACTTTCTCGAAAACAATTGACTGAACTTTAATCAGTTTATCATAACCTCTTGCTCCGTGCCTTTCTTGGTCTTTTACCAGTGGGTGGTCTCTCTCTTAGGAGGGTAAGTGACAGAAACAGTCTTTTATGATTCGTCAATCATTTAGAATCTCAAATGATTCCTGTATTTCCTTTAGCCAGGCTCTTCCCTCGACTGGGTCAGCTATTTCCTTGGAACTCTGAGAGCTTAGCGACTTAAAGGTCCTGAAAGAATTTCACACCACATTGTTTCCTCAAGGTGGTGGTTAGGGGTAAAAGTATAAGTTTTGTTTTAGGTAGGTAAATGGATTTCCCAATAGGAGTACCATCCTGGTTCTTCCTATCTTGCTCGACTTCTATTTTCTCAGTCTAAATATTTCTTCCTACTCCCCATAATTGGGGTCATCTTTTAATTTAAAATCCTCATTTTCCACTTCATTATATTCTGGGTTCCTTATATCTTAATTGTGACCTACCTGATTATCACATTCAAGGTTTGCCCCTAATCTTATTCCTCGTGGGGGCATGATGCTTGGAAAAATTTTGAGAATCTCTGGATATTTGTCTTACTTACTTTGCCTAAATCTTTCCCTCGTCCAGTCCTTGCATGATTGCAAATTATGAATTCTCAAGTTCTATAAACTTCATGACACTCTTTTAAGTGTTAACAGCGTAATTAAAAATATGAACTTATCACAAACAAACTGATCTGAACTGAAATTAACGAATATATACTTAACCATTTGTTCGAGGGTACAACAACTGAACACATTAAAGAGAATTACATCATTTGATCTGATCGCTTCTATCCCAAAAGTACTACCATAGATAATCATCTAGTCATCAAAACTAATCATTCATAACTTAGGCTAATCTTCCAAAAGCGGTGCTATATGAAACCCTTGTCTGATCGCTCTGGCTCTGCACACTACCATGGATCAAGAAATGCGGGCACGCACGACATCCCTAACCTGCTCCATCACAGAGGTGATGAGGTCTAAGATAGTCGCAAGTAGAGCTGGATCAATCTGACCCTCAAGATGGCCTCTAGCTGTAATTCGGGTGGTAGCCTCAATCCTTTCCATGCTATAAGCTAATCCTGCCGGAAGTACCCCGCCCTCAATTCTTGGTACAATAAGTCGGTCCAACAGATCACTTCTAACATTACGGGCCTCAGACAGGCCACCCAAAGTCATATGATAATTGGTAATAAGAGAAGCCTGAGTGGTAGCATCTAACAGTCCATGGGGTGCAGGTGGTGCAGACCCAGGAGATCCAAATGGATAACCAAGCACGGTATCAGGTGACAATGGTGCAGGAGATAAAGGTGGCATTTCCTCAGTAGGTGCTGGGCTTTGTACAGGGGAGGGAACATGAATTGGTGGAACCTCATGGATGTCTACAGGATCCTCTGGAAGAGGGTCTGATACTGGTATAATTGGTTCCGTGGAAGGCCCCACTCCTTCTGCCCTCATTAACCTTTGTGCCCTTGGTAACTCTTCATCCTCTAGTGCCACCCTCGCGGCCATTCTCGCTCTGGTAGTCGCCCTGACTACGGTCATCAATTCCTCAGCGGTCCTCTCTTCATTCTCGTCAGGATTCTCCACGAGATCCTCCTCAGCAACAATCCCTTCTGGGATAACATCCTCAACCGCAACATTCTCAATATGAATCTCATCCAGTCCCTCATTAGGGTACTCTATCGGATTCACAATTTGATCTCCAGCATGTAATAAAATATCCTCATGCTGATGCTCCTGAACCTCAGGGTTCGGTGCCCCGCTGCCCTATACGAGAACGAACTTTGTTACTATCACGATATTTATAAGGGTTCCCATAAGGGTTTTAATTGTCAGTACTACGCTAGGTAGTCCGACTATGAACTTAGAAAGAGTTCTTATTATCTTAGTGAACTTATTATCATAACGCCACATCATCTCTGAGGTTTATAACACTTGGCTCTGATACCATTTCTGTAACACCCCCAGATTCGGGATCGGGGATCCGGTCGTCACGGTCTTTCTTTCCACAATATCACTTCACTTAATTAATAATAAATAACCTCATGCTCTGACCCCACACTAACACACACCACAACCCGTTATCGTCTCAGAGATGAAATTGAAATAAGTACAAGTCCTTGAATCCACAATTTTAAAAGTTATTACAACCCAAAATGATTACTTGATAAGTTTACAGTTAATTGCCATTATCTGCCACAAGTTATAATTATACAATATTTGGTTCCCAAAAGTAGAATGCATGATCTACCAATAGATCTATCTCTGCAGCTATAGCAGCTACAACATCAACGGGAAGACGCGGGACGCTTCCCACGCGCTTGCGCTGGGTCTGCTTGAGTCTGGCCATCTTTCCTAACTGTTGTTGTGTGATGAAGAAATAAAGCAAGAGTGAGCATTACAGCTCGCAAGATAATATATAGTGTCAACAATAATGCAAGTATCTAAATGGATAACTTACTGGAATCCTTTATCAAGTGTAAGGTAATTACTTACTGGATATAAGCTTAAAGGAAGATGAATTTACCAATTACTTCACTATACTTATACCATTTTTAGAAATCTAATTGAACTACTACTGTTCAAAGTATAATAAGTTTCAAAAGGTCATCCCATAGATGAGACCACAAGTTAAGACTTGAATAGATTCAATCTTTGAAATATTTTTAAAGGAAATGAAGTTACGAGATACTTCATTCAATGGAAACACCATTATAACTGTTTGACCCTGTCAAAGCTTCGGCAACCACCCATTCGTAGCCTTTTGATCGAAATGCTCCGGGTAGTGTTGCAGAATTATCCAACTGGATGATGAACTCATTACGGGAGTTTGCCGCGCCAGGAAGACCACTTACGATGATTAGTCGCAGTCGTAGTAGTGCAACCCCACCATTTTCTACATGTAGAGGAGAACCTGTAGGATTTACTTGTCAACCGAACACTGGACTCCTTAGGAATGTACCGTCTTAGCGGAACTTCCGGGCCATTTGGGCCAATATAATAAGGTTGGGCCGGCGCCACTCGACCACTTACGCCACTCCTAGTTCAGATAAAATCCATGACTCTGAAACGTAAAGCTCGTCCACCCTTTCCCCAAGTAGAAACTTGTTGATACAACTCCACCAAGAAGTCGTATCTAGTTGGAAAGGAAAACTCACCAATATTTCCCAGGCGATGCCTGTTAATGGATTAACTTGTTCCAAGAATTTTACTTCCCGAGTGTTGGGTAAGTTATTAAAAACTCTTTTATCAAAACAGCAACCTTGTTGCGAATATAAACTACACCACAGAGCCGGATCCCTCAGATTTTGAGCGTATATTTAAATCCCCTTAAAAAGGAAGATCTTAAATATAAAAATGAGTTTTGGGATCCGCCCTAACCTTTAAAAATCATTTTGAAGACTCGAAAACACTTTAAAGAGTGTTTGGAGTAATGCTGATTTAATGAAATAAATCAGTCCCAATATATTAGAAAATATCTGAATATTATTATTTAAATAATATTCTCATAAAGAATAATCTTTATAAAAATAATTGAAGTAGAAGTTTTAAAACTTATACTTGCAATGAATATTAAATAACCAAAGATATACTTATACGAAAGTACTATCTTTATTTGAATAATCAAAATTGAGTTTGATTATCGACACATTATTCCTTAATAAAATAAAGAATAATAATTAGTAATTAATCGGAGTCATAAGTCCTCGAATGAATATTCAAAATAATATTCATTAATGAAATAAACGGAGTCATAAGCCCTCGAATGAATATTCAAAATAATATTCATTAAATAAAAATAAAGTTATCGAATAAACCTTATTCGAATAATAGTCTTGAAAACTATTCATATATATATATAAATATATATATATATATATTATACTCGGGAACATCGACTCCCGGTTTTAGAAAATGTTCACCTTTGGGTCCCCTATACTAAGGGTATACGCAAATACCGCTTATCTCTAGCATAGGTATTATCAACTGAATCAACAGATATTTGTATCAAGATTACGAAATAGGCATGCATATATACCATATCACATGCTACAATATATCGCAAGAATTTGCTAATTAACCATCATGCATCTATCACAAGATAATGCATATACATATGTATACATCACAACAACAGTATAACGGGTAGAAAACTTGCCTGAGCGTCTGGGGGTTATAAATGGCTTGGGACAAGTCTGGTAACCTATAAAAAATATATAAGTTGGAATTAAACCAAAGTCACTTATAAATCTATACTTTAACTAATTTAGACTCTAACGCTCGCTTTGCGCTTAATGATTCTCTTAAGTCGCTCGAGTACCTTCGGCTCCACCATTTTTAATAAATTAACCATTAAGAGTTTTAAGGCGATTCTTTCGCGAGTGCCTTACCAACTGCCTAATACACTTTACATAAATGTTTCATATTCCAATTAGTCCTTTTAGGTCTTTAACCTATGTTTCAAAGTAAGGTGAGGGGTAATGGTTCGTTCGCGAAACGCCGTTACTTAATACGGTCGTTTCTCCTAAACCGTACATCGGATTCAAACGAACCACATATCAAAACGAAGCTCGTAACATGAACTATCTAATCATGGGTCAAAACCTAAGTGAGTTCACGGGTCCTAATGTTAAGAACAAAAACAGTCTAAAGTAAATCGGGCATTATGACGGCTATGTTTACGCGATTACCCAAATTTATACCACTCCAAATCAACCCACAATCAACCCACAATCAACATCCCAACCAAACTTCATCCATAATTCACCATAACAGCCCCAACAACTCAATATTATCAATTTATACTATTCTCAAACATGAATTTAAACTATACTTAAGTTCATTAATCAATAATCCAAGAATTACAACTCCAAAAACATCACAAAACCAACTAACCTCTACATACACAACAATTACACCTCTCATGAACTATAACAACAAAACTAAACCTAATACTCAAAGTAAATTTAGGGTTTGGAGGGGTTATACCTTCCTTGGAGAGTGGAGAATAAGGTAATTAGCTTGGAATCACCCTTAAAAGTCCTTATCCAAGCTTAATCTAAACAAAAACTCAAGAACAAAAATTTTAGTTCTTGAAAAACACTATTCACCCTCTTCTTCCATGATTTTTAGGAAGAGATTGTGAATGAATTAGAAGCTCAAACTTATAGGATAGCTATATCTATGCATAAGGAGTCTTAGATAATTACCTTGTTAATTAACAAAGCTTGGATCTAGGATTTTGACTTTTTCTTTCTTTGAAGAAGAAGAAAGCCGAGAGCTTTTGATGAAGAAAGGGAAATGACTTTTTGTTTTTGGTGAAATGAATTGTTGGTTGGCTTGGTTGATTTGTTTTGTTTTGATTGATTACCTTTTACCATGGTAACTTTTGTGTGGTTCTTAATCAACCAACAACACACCTTTCTTTGTCATGCTTATGTCATCTTCCCATGTCATCCTCTCACACTTGTCCTCTTCTTGTTGGTGATATGATATCACTCTCCACTAACCCTTTGATTAAGTCCTAATCACTTGGCTAATGACCGCTGATCTGTTATACGGTTCGCTTAACTTTCGTTCTCGTTTATCGTTTGAGGGATCATACCCGAGATCTTATTACTTGGGTTCCCTTAACCTTTCTCAATACATTATATTCCTTTTATGATCCTCTCTTATAATCCTTGAATTTAAATCCTTTTAATCATGTTACCTTATACTCAATTCTTTCGGTATCTGGTGGATTTTCGGGAAAAATCAAAGTGTTCGGATTTGGATTCTGATGATCTTTACATACACTTATATACCACATAGAGTACTAATAATATCCCAGAAGATCAATAAAAGAACCCCTACATAGTGTGGCATGAAAAGTTTTCTTATTCAGCAAAACATTATTCATAAGGGTTTCAAAAATTCCAAAAATTGGGGTTATTACAAATTTTCTTCTGGTACGTATTTTATTCAGCACATGTTTCATTCTCAGCTTGAAGAAATAAAGGAGGGGTTTGAGTGACATCCTTGAACCTGAGGACAATCCTCAAGTTCCCATGTCAATTGAGGAAATTATTTCATGTCAGCTTGTCCTTTTCAAGGACTATTACATAGAGAAGTTATTTGTGTTATTTATCATTTGATATCTACAATATTAAAGTGCATAAAATGACTTAGTCTATAGATCATCATTAAATTATGTTCAAGTGATTATTCATATATATATATATATTCACGTAAATAGCCCTAACTATTAATTCGAAAAGAATATCTTCTATATCCTTTCTAGTGAGCCAAGATCCATATTTCACCATGCGTTAGGTCATCTTTGGCTTTTCTCCTAAAACATGATTATTTAGGTAGACAGCATTTGTCAATTATATCAAATATCTAACTCTTGGATAGCTTGGTGGAACAACATTTGTTCATATTTATCTAATAAATCTCGCTAAACTCTATGCCTCTAAGTTCACAATCCTATTGTGGTAACTTAGTTAAGGCAAACCCAATAGTCAAAAAGTATCAATATACTTCAACACATCTCCCACAATAGCTAGGAGTACTTCGCTTTGGCGCACCCACTCATGGTCAATCTAGGGGTTAACGCATTGGACTCATTGGAAGGCATCTGATCAACTTAATATTAAATTTAGGGTTTTTTTAATTTTAAAATGATCATGATCACACCATAAAGAGATCCTCGATTTTTCCTTGAATAAAATACTTCAAATCAATATTCGTCAATGGTTTGATTTCCATGTAGTGAGAGAGTCACAACGGTCTCGCTTAAAACCCACAACCTTACAAGTTCAATGAACTCGCTTTTGACAAAATCGCCCCATGTCAGAAATAAAGAAAATTTGTATTTTATTCCATTTTTCATAAACACGAGAATCCCATAATCGTTTGTTCATTTTAAAATCTTGAGTCGTTACAGATTTTATCTTGTTTAGCAAGCATGGCTTGGGTGTCATATCTAATACATACATCCTTAATCTAATTAAGCATGCATCCTTATAAACTACTCTACACATGCATTCATCATATGCACATATATATGTAAAGTGCAATAAATAAACATGGTTGGTTATGGCTTCATCCTATGTGATCTTCATCAAGCCAATGACAAAGATTTAGGTCAATCGAAGGTGAAAAATAAATACAAGCTAACTATTACATGTCTTCTTTCTTGTATTGCTTCCTCGGATGGCCTCCAGGTGGGATTACCCTTGATCTTCAAATCTTCATGTCTTCATGTACATTACAAGGATGAAATATAAAAAAAACTAATCTAATGAACTTACAAGAAGAACTCGAGTTACATCCGAGATTTAAAAATTATAAGATTAAACGACATGCAAGCCGTATTTAAAAAACCAAAACCATTAACCGAAGGTCATAAGCCATAACCATCCACCATGCTCAATTAACACATAATAACATGTTAGAACACATAATCTGATCTTAACATATCATACCCATCATGATCTAATCATAAAAAAAAATTAGGAAAAAAATATTAGAAAATTCAGAATTAAACTCTGAAAACATTAAATAACTGATTACAGGGTCTTAACGACGTCAAACGCGTTATAGATCAGTCGGACACCAGACCCAGATTTCAGCAAAGCCGCTGCATCCAATTTAGAATCGTATCAAATACGTTTCTTATAATAAGAACAAACACAAAACATGTATATATCAGTATATATACAGATTATATAATCATCATATGATTATACAACTCTCATGAATATCATATATTCAAAATATATATATACATACGCATATATAAACATAACAACATGTAAAACATATAAAATCACAGATATAACAATCATGGGATATTGTATACATGTTATCATCATAAAACCAGTAAACACATAAACGAATTAAACACTTTTCGCAAGTAGTTCTGATGTCAATGTTGGGTTTCGAGCACATAAACGCAACGAAAACAGTAATTAAAACGTGAAAAATCAGAGTTTTCGAAACCAACCGCAGGATCCATGCGAAAAAAAGATATTTAATTCGTAGATCAAATTGTTTACCTTAAGAAGCTTTACGATTATGGTTGTCAAAAGGAGATCCTAACTTTAACCGAACACCACGTATCCCGCCTTAACTATCTACGCCGTAGAGGTATCCACACGAAAGCTGGCACGGAGGAGGCGGGTATCAGCACCAAGAACGGACCTATTTCCCCCTCTCTCACTCTCTCACCTTTAGGTGTTAGGGTTTTATGTTTTTATCTAATAAAAACATAACCCTAATTTTACCCTTAAGGATGTTTATATAGAGAGGCCAAGAACAGTCCTAACCCTAATCCAAGTTAGAGTTTATTAAAATCTAAAATTCTATTTATTTGATAATTAAGTTTAACTCAATTACTAAATAACAACTGAATTTTGGATTTAATAATATGAAATTCATTTATCCCATTAATTAAGTTTAACTTAATTAATAATAAATAATTCAAACTTCCTTTTTTAATTCAAATCCGAATTTGAATTAAATATTCCTCCATGCTTTCTTTGTGCGACCCTATAGGTTATTATTACGTTGACAATAATTTAAATATCTCATATTTAAATTATAAACAATGACTGGCATCTAGTAATACATCATTTCCACCCAAGTAATAATAATTAAATCGGTGATCGATTAAACCTTTCGTGAATAATGTACAATGTAATATAATCCCTTTAACCAAATATTATAGATTAAACTAGAGGCATGTAATGTGTCATCCTCATCATAGTTTAATCCAAGTTTCCTTGATCAATGAGTAGATTGTCATATCAAATCAACATTTGAGCGTGACCACACATTTCATAGTCTAGCTCACATAAGAGGCCAATAATATCAATCCTAAAATAGGAGGGTTGAATCTTATCTAGATCATTCATATTTCTCATATGATTCATAAGATACCCAATGTCCACTTTTATCATTACTCGTTCAAGGATAAATTTTAATGGAATCAATGTATATTAAGTCTTGTATATAAATATAATGACTTCAGGTCTAAGGACCATTATATCATTATCAATGTGAGAATTACTTATGACACAACAGACATGTAGAATCTCACATTGGGTCTGTCCAGCACCATGTACATATACATCTGCCTGTGTTTTTGACTTTAGTATCACTATACCTATGATGAGATCTGATCATCAATCAACAAACACACCAGTCTTAATGCATATCAGTATTTGACTCATCAGAGTTTGAGGAAGTTGAGTTTGATGATCTTTCTACTGATGTTTCTTGAGTAGAATCACTTGCAGTAGTCTCTGGATTTGAGTCATGTTGCTCCCCCTCAACATATGCTTCAGTGTCAGAAGAATTTCCACTATACTGTGTAATCTCAGAGCTTCGAGTTATATCAGGATTTAATGTATCAGAGTCAGGATTTAAAAGTTTAGCATAAGGTACTTCATTTTCAAATCTCAACTTGTCATGGTGATCTACATGTTCTAGACCTATTATCTTCTTGTCATCAAAAGATACATGTATAGACTCCATGACTGTTCTTGTTCTCAAATTGTAAACTCTGAAGGCTTTTGTATTCAATGGATAACCTACCAATATTCCTTCATCAGCTTTCAGATTAAACTTGGTCAGCTGCTACAGATGAGTTTTGAGAACAAAACACTCACAACCAAATATATGAAAGAACTTCAAATTTGGCTTCTTTTCTTTCACCATCTCAAATGGAGTTTTTCCATGCTTGTTGATCAATGTTGCATTTTATGTAAAGCAAGCAGTTTGCACAGCCTCAGCCCAGAAATAGGTAGGCAATCTTGCTTCTTCTAGCATGGTTCTTGCAGCTTTTATCAGAGTTCTATTCTTTCTTTCAACAACTCCATTTTGTTGTGCAGTTCCAGGAGTAAAAAACTCTTATTTTATCCCCTTGAGTTTGCAGAACTCTTTCATAGAGCTATTCTTGAATTCAGTTCCATTATCACTTCTGATAATCTTTACTTTGTATGTTGATCCTTTCTCCAGCTCCCTCACATGATCAAGAATAATGGATGGAGATTCATTCTCGGTGTGTAGAAAATGCACTCATGTGTATCTTGTGTTTTCATCAACAATCACAAGTGCATACCTCTTCTTGGCAATAGACATAACATTCACTAAACCATAGAGATCAACATGAAGTAGATGATATGGTTCAAGAATTGAGGATTTAGTTTTACTCTTGAAAGATGTATTCCTTTGCTTGGCTTTCTGGCATGAATCACATAAGCCATCAGGAGTAAACACTACATTGGGCAATCCTCTTAAAAGATCTTTCCTTACAAGTTCATTGATATTGTTGAAGTTGAGGTGAGAAAGTCTTTTATTCCAGTTCCAGGTGTCTTCCATAGATGCTCTACTCAGTAGACAAACTTTTGAATTATCAATGTTTATGGAGACCCTGACTTCATATAAACTACCATGTCTTACACCAGTCAATATGATCTTGCCATCAGACTTACAGACAATTTCACAATGCTCCTTGTAAAAGTTGACATGATAACCTCTGTCATAGATTTGACTCACACTGATTAGATTATGCTTGACATCTGCAACTAGAGCTACATTTTCAATGATGACATTTCCAACTTTGATTTTGCCATATCCCAAGATTTTTCCTAAGTTGCCATCTCCATAAGAGACGCTTGGGCCAGCCTTCTCCTCAAATTCTGATAGCATGGATTTATAACCAGTCTTATGTCCTGAGCATCTAATGTCCAAGACTAGAGCATTCCTCTTGTCACCCTGCAATGAGCAATTTGAATTAGTTAGTGTTTTTAAGGACCCTGACATGCTTTGATCCTTTGGCCTTTTTAAGTTTGTCAACATATGTAGCAGAAGACTTCATATCAGAGTTTATGTTAACATTCTTACTATCAGTATTTATACATGCAGAAACAGATTTTGCTTTAACTAAAGAGGGTTTCAGTTTATAAAAATCATAATACAAACTGTTATACTCTTTATATGTATAAATAGAGTGCCAAACACTGCCACAATGAAAACAAGAATTCTGTGGTTTTTATCTAATTGTTCTATTTCTACACTCTGATTTAGAAGGAACAGTTTTTATCTTTTTATTCTTCTTGCAAGAATTAGAAAGATGATTTGTGCTACCATAATTTGAACAGGTCTTTCTAGGTGCATTAGGTGGGGTTACATAATTTCCATTCTTATTAACACCTACCTTGCAATTTCTATTTTTCCTAGACCTTTTCCTCTTGTCTTTTATGTATAAATCCTTCAGCTTTTGCTTAAGCTGTTTCTGAGTCATTGAACCAATGTTTATTATGTTTGTGTGAACTTGTTCACTCTTTTCAGTAATTAAGTTTGATCTAGGTGCTGAGGTAGTACCTTCCTCATGGATTGATTTAACATTATTAGCACTTAGATTAAACTTAATGGTCTTTATTTGAACCTTGTTCAATTTGACCTGACTATCAGTTTTTATTGGTTCTATTTTCTCAGTTTCTTCTCCACTTTTCTTATCAGAATTAGATCTATCTGAGTATCCTAATCCTCATCCCCAACAACCATTCTCTAAGATTTCATGGGTTGCTTTTCCTGAGTTAGTCCAAAGTTTAATAACTTCTCTCTCCTTAGCTAGCTCTTTTTCAAGATATGCATGTTTTCCTAACAATTTTTCTTTAACATAAACAACATATCTCTTTCTTTTTAAATTTCTAGCATGGAAAGTAACTCAGTTTCTAGGTAATCATTCATTTTCTTAAGCACATGGTTTTCACTCTTGATTCTATTGTTCTCTAAGGTCTGCTCCCTGAAACTAACATGCATAGACTTGAGAAATAATCTTAATTAATAGATATCATCAGTATCAAATGTAAGAGTAGACTGAGGTACATTTAATTCAGCATTTTCGGTCTCAGCTTTAGCATTTTCCATGAGAGCATAGTTGATCCCATCATCTGAGTCTGATGAATCATCCTAGTTTCTCTTCTTTGAGATCAAAGCTTGTTTCTTCTCAACTCTGGGTTTTCTGTAGTCAGGTGCAAAGTGTCCAACTCCATCACAGTTGTAACATCTCTCTTTTGACTTGACAGGTTTTCCAGATTTAGCTTCCTTCCAGTCAGTATCTCTTCTGTTGTTCCTCTTATCAGAGTTTGAGGAACTGGAACCTTTTCTGGAAAATCTTCTCCCTTTCTTGAAGTTTTTGTAGACCATTTTTTTGAAGCTTTTAACCAGTAGGATAGCCATTTGATCCATATCTTCATTGTTGTTGTGATCATTATCAGTATCTGATTCAGTATCTGGATTTGAGTCATCATCAGAATTTGATGATTCAGTATCTGACTTAACATCCTTCATGATAGACAAGATATCTTGAGGAGTATAGTCCATCATGTCTTTGTCCATCATCTTCTCTGGTTCTCCTGCAAGCAAAACAGCTACCTTCATTGGTTTATAAGGACCATCATAAATCATGTTCAGATATTCAGGATCCGTGGCTTCCAAGCACATGGCCATCTTGACTTTCTAGATTGGATATTCATGCACTTTCAGGATGTGCACCTTGATTGCTTCATACCTACTCATGTTACTGCTTATTTTTGATGTGGTTGGGGGTTGTGGCTTCAGATCTAGATTCTATATTTCTTCTTCTCCTTTGTCTGACATGGTTGATTAATCTTCAGATATTAAACTGTTTGTACAGTAACAGCAAGCTCTGAAATAAATTGTTAGGCACTTAATCAACTGTAAGGGGGGGGTGAATACAGTTAATATAATCAACTCGACAAAGCTTCAACAGAATCAACAGTTTTTATATAAATCTAATAAAAACTTATTACACAAGTACTCTCTCAAAAGGATGAACAAGATATCCTTGAGAGCTGCTAGGTTATGCGAAAGATATAACAATGTCGCAATGCTTATAGCATGAACCTAAATTGTGCTTTATATAGAGCACAGCTACCAATGTATAAGGAATCATATTATATTAACAACAAGGAAACCTATACAATTGCTTCTGAGATAAAGTCCTTCACCGCCTTGATATTCCTATTTCCTTTTCCTCTTTAAAGATCAACTGATGTGACAAATACTGATTTCATCATCCGTTGACATCATCATCCGTCAATATCGTTATCCGTCGAATATCAACATTCGTCGATGTCATCATCATCCGTCGATGCTTCATCATCCGTTGATGCTTGTAACTATCATCCGTCGATGCTAGTATTTACCATCTGTAGATGCTTCTGATAGTTTCTGTTTGATATCATCAATTGCTCATAACACTCTTGTATCCAAAGGCATTGTGAGCCTTGTGCTAAGTTCCTGCAGAATCAGAAGCCCCACATTTATGTGTCTGTTATGAGCCATGGAGAATACCATCTTCTAGACCATACTTAAGATTTTGTCATACCCTGTCTTTCTGCAAGCGAAAGCCTTCACAATTGAGTCAAACAGGAATGACCGTTCCCTCCTTAAAAGCTTTTTGTTCAAGCTAGCCAGATTGATCTTCTCACTATAATTGATAAAGTCCATGAATTTAGCTAGCTCTTCTTGAGTTGGGACCTCCATCAAGTTTTTAGTAGGAACACCCAAAGCCAGGTTGACATCATTCTCAGTAAATTCCACATGTTGGCCTTGAATAGAGCAATTAACCACCATGGATGTAGCTTGGTTTTCATGAACAACAGTCCTAATCACAGCTGAGTTCCAGAAGTCATTGAGAACATCCAGATATAGAATTGGATTTGCAGTTAGAGTACCTGCAAAGAATATCTTAGAAAGAAACTTAACAAAGCTCTTGAAGCTATCAAGAGCCTGGTTAGCATCTGTGAATGCAAGGCAGTTGGTGCCCTCCATTAGGATAAAAGTTCTAACAGTGTTTAATGCCATTTGAAGTGGTTGAATTTTAGTGGGTAGGAGATTTGAAAAAGAAAGAGTTTAAAATTTGAGAGATCGGTTAAGATTTGCAGAAATTAGGTCACTTGAGATCTCGAAAGCGTAAAAAGGGGTTATGTCGAGATGTCTGGGTATTTATTGAAAAAGGTAAGTGACTTGTCGAGAAGTAGAAATAAACGGTTGGGCTTTGCTTATCAAAAAGTCACATGTGAGAATAGATACATATCGATATGTCACTTTCCTGAGTCTTGTCGAGAACTAAATAGTGACTTATCGAGATGTCAAATAAATAATCCTGAATGGACTGAATTTTTCCAAATTTTATTTGAATAAATCAAAATAATTTTATATCAAAAGTTTTTTACAAAAATAATTTATTGAGTTAAATTATTTCAATTTTAAGTTATCGAGAAGTCTAACAATGATACTTGTAGAGAACTCTATTGAGAAGTCTCAAAGTGACTTATCGAGATCTCTACAAGACTTATCGAGAAGTCATAATGAAGCTTGTCGAGAAGTCCTTCGAGAAGTCTAGAAAAAGACTTATCGATAACTCTATCTAGAAGTCTCAAAATGACTTGTCGAGAAGTCAATTAGACTTATCGAGAACTCAGTTCTCTATATACTTTTGTTGCTTTGGATTCTGCCTTATGCTAATTTTATATATTGAGAATGTAAATTAACAGTTAAACAGTTTTCTTAGAATTTGAAAAATTCCAAGCTAAATTTTGAATTTTGAAAAATAAATATACATAGATTTTTGAAATATTTATAACTCCTATTCCAATTAATTTCTAAATAAATCAAATTAATTTTGATTTACTAGGAGTTAATCTACTACAACATATTAGCTGAGTTCTTGCCTTTAGGATGAAGAGTTTAACATTCCAATTTCACCAACAAGTCTAGTGAAAGTTGTTTCATCCAAAGGTTTAGTGAAAATGTCATCTAATTGTTTTTCTGTTGGAAAAAAATAAGCTCAATAGCACCATTTGTAGCATGTTCTCTAATAAAATGGTACCTTACATCAATGTGCTTTGTTCTATAATAATTTACTGGATTAGAAACTATAGAAATAGCACTAGTATTGTCACTCATAATTGGAATTTTGTGTAACACTAGGCCATAGTCCATTAGCTGATTTCTAATCCAAACACTTAAGCACAGCAACTTCCTGTAGCTATGTATTCAGCCTCAGCTGTGAAAGTTGAAATATTATTATTTCTTGCTATACCAGGATACAAGCCTTTGTTCATGAAATTGACAACTTTCATTAGTACTCTTTCTGTCAACCCTGCATCCAGCAAATCTGTATCTATGTATCCAACAGCTTCAAATCCAGTTCCATTAGGATACCACAGTCCCAAGTTTGGTGTTCGATTTAAGTATCTAAAAATTCTCTTCACAACCATCAAATGTGATTCTTTTGGATTGTCTTGAAATTTTGCACACAGACATGTTGCAAACATAATATATGGTCTACTATCAGTTAAATACAATAAAGATCCAGTCATTCCTCTATAACCTGAAATGTCTACACTTTTTCCTTTCTTATCTTCATATAACTTTGTAGCTGTAGATATAGGCGTTGATGCAGGTGAACAATCAACCATTCCAAACTTCTTCAATAAATCCTTAACATCCTGGTTTGGCTGATAAAAATTCCATCACTTCTTTGACTGACTTGAAGTCTAAGAAAGTAACTTATATTCCATAGAGAATCCATGTTTAAGGAAAAATTCTGACAGTGTGTGTAATAACCCCAATTTTTGGGAAATTTTTGAAACCCTTATGAATAGTGTTTTTGCTGAATGAGAAAACTTTTCATGCCACACTATGTAGGGGTTCTGATATGGATATTCTGAGATTTTATTAGTACTTTATATGGGATATAAGTGTATGTAAAGATCGTCAGAATCCAAATCCGAACACTTTGATTTTTCCCGGAAATACACTAGATACGGAAAGATTTGAGAAAAAGGTAACAGGATAAAAAGGATTTAAATTAAAGGATTATAGGAGAGGATCATAAAAGGAATATAATATATTGAGAAAGGTTAAGGGAACCTAAGTAATAAGATCCCGGGTATGATCCTTCAAACGATAAACGAAAACGAAAGTTAAGCGAACCGTATAACAGATCAGCGGTCATTAGGCAAACAATTAGGAAGTTAATCAAAGGGATTAGAGAGGATGATGTCACCCAACCAATGAGAAGAGGACAAGGAGGGGAGGATGACATCATGAGGATGACACAAGCATGATATGGGAAGGAAGGAGATGTGGTGGCTTTTTAACCACACAAAATCAAGGGCAACTAGGTAATTTACTAAAACAAACACAAAAATCAAACCAACCAAGCCAAGCAAATCATTTTTCATCAAAATCAAAAAGAAACCAAGGCATTGTTCTTCATGCTCTCGGCCAAAACAGAACCAGAACACTAAAACTGCTGTATCTCCTTCATTTCTCACTCAAATATTGTGTTCTATAGCTCATTGGAAAGGTATTGAGATGGCCTACAACTCTTGTTCACAAATCTCGTCCAAATAATCATGGTAAGACCCTCATTTTTACAGTTATTTAAATCGGACTTTTAGAAACTTCAAAGCCTAACTTTGTGTTCTTGATTTCTTTGGAAAGATCAAGCTTGTAGGAGGCTCCCTAAGGCTTCCTAGCAACTTAACACCTCCCAAGGAAGGTATAAACTTCAAACCCTAGCCTTTACTTTATTTTTTAGTAAGTTTAATGGTTGGTGTTGTGAAATGAGAAGCATGGATTGTGATTATTAGTAGTTTGGTTTGATTTGGAAGTGTTTTTGGTAATTGAAGCTTGATTATAGTTCATAGGTCTTGATTGTGGTTGTTTGAGTTGAAAACCTTGGAGATTATGGACTGATGTGGTATGGTTTAGGTGAAGTTTTGTTGTATTGATGGTTATGAGTTGGTTGGTGGTTAATTGGAGTAGTTTAAACATTGGTAATCGCGTAAACATAGCCGTCGTAACGTCCAATTTTCTTTGGACTGTTTTTGTGCATAACATTAGGACCCGAGAACCCCCTGCTAGATTATGATCACTGCCATGTTTAGATAGCTCATGTTACGAGCTTCGTTTTGATATGTAGTTCGTTCGATTCCGATGCACGGTTTAGGAGAAACGACCGTTTCAAGTAACGGCGTTTTGCGAACGAAACTTTTCCCCTCGCCTTACTTTGAAACATAGGTTAAAGACCAAAAAGGTTAATTAATGCATGAAACATTTATGGTAAGTGTGTTAGGCAGTTGGTAAGACACTCGCGAAAGAATCGCCTTAAAACTCGTAAAGGTTAAATTATTAAAAATGGTGGAGCCGAGGGTACTCGAGTGACTTAAGAGAATCAGTAAGCGCAAAACGAGCGTTAGAGTCTGAGTTGGTTAGAGTATAGATTTACAAGTGACTTTGGTTTAATTCCAACTTACTTGTTGTTTATAGGTTACCAGACTCGTCCCGAGCCATTCGTAACCCCCAGTCGCTCAGGCAAGTTTTCTACCCGATATACTGTTGTTGTGATGTAAATATATGTATATGCATTATCTTGTGATAGTGCATGATTGTTATTAGCAAATTTTGCGATATATTGGAGCATGCTGATATGGTATATATGCATGCCTGTTTCGCATTTTTTCCATATATATATCTGTTGATTCAGTTGATAATACCTATGCTAGAGGATAGCGGTAATTTGCATATACCCTTAGTACAGGGACCCAAAGGTGAAAATATTTCTAAAACCGGGAGTCGAGGATCCCGAGTAGATTTTGTATATATGGATATAAATATATATATATATATATATATTTATACTTATATATATATGGTCATAGTTTTCAAAACTATTAATCGAATAAGGTTTATTCGATAACTTTAACTTTATTTTATTATTGAATATTATTTTGAATATTCGTCCGAGGACTTATGACTCCTTTATTTTATTATTGAATATTATTTCGAATATTCATTCGAGGACTTATGACTCCTTTTATTTTATATTAAATGAATATTATTTTGAATATTCATCCGAGGACTTATGACTCCTTATTTTATTATTGAATATTATTTCGAATATTCATTCGAGGACTTATGACTCCTTTTATTTTATATTAAATGAATATTATTTTGAATATTCATCCGAGGACTTATGACTCCTTATTTTATTATTGAATATTATTTCGAATATTCATTCGAGGACTTATGACTCCTTTTATTTTATATTAAATGAATATTATTTTGAATATTCATTCGAGGGCTTATGACTCAGTTTATATTGTTTAATGAATATTTTTGAATATTCATTTGAGGATCTATGACTCCGATTATTTGCTGAGATTTGTTCTTTATTTTATTAAAGAATAAGGTGTAAATAATCAAACTTATTTTCGATTATTCAAATAAAGATATTACTTTCGTATAAGTATATCTTTGATTATTTGCTATTCATTTCAAGTATAAGTTTTAATACTTCTACTTCAATTATTTTATAAAGATTATTCTTTATGGGAATATTATTTAAATAATAATATTCAGACATTTTCTAAATATTCTGGGGACTGATTTACTTCATTAAATCAGCTTCACTCCAAACATTCTTAAAAATGTTTTGCGAGTCTTCAAAATGATTTTTTTAAAAGTTAGAGCGGATCCCAAAACTCATTTTTTTAAGATCCTCCTTTCGAAGGGGATTTAAATACTCGCTCAAAACCTGAGGGATCCGGCTCTGTGGTGTGTTTTATATTCGCAACAAGGTTGTTGTTTTGATAAATGAATTGATTACTTACCCAACACCCGGGAAGTAAAATTCTTGGAACAAGTTAATCCATTAACAGGCATCGCCTGGGAAATATCGGTGAGTTCTCCTTTCCAAATAGATACGACTTCTTGGTGGAGCCGTATCAACAAGTTTCTACTTGGGGAAAGTGGGGACAAGCTTTACGTTTCAGAGTCATGGATTTCATCTGAACTAGGAGTGGCGTAAGTGGCCGAGTAGCGCCGGCCCAGCCTTATTATATTGGCCCAAATGGCCTGGAAGTTCCGCTAAGGCGGTCCATTCCTTAGGAGTTCAGTGTTCGGTTGACAAGTAAATCCGACAGGTTCTCCTCTACATGTAGAAAATGGTGGGGTTGTACTACTACGACTGATCATCGTAAGTGGTCTTCCTGGCGCGGCAAACTCCCGTAATGAGTTCATCATCCAATTGGATAATTTCTGCAACACTACCCAGAGCACTTCGATAGAAAGGCTACGGTTGGGCGATTGTTGAGTGTTGGCAGGGTCAAGTTTTCAAAATGATGTTTACATCAAATGAAGTATCTCGTAACTTCATTTTATTTTGATAATATTTTAAAGATTTAATCTATTCAAATCTTGCCTTATAGTCTCATCTATGTGATGAACTTTTGAAGCTAATTATAACTTGAACGGTGGTAGTTCAAGTAGTATTTGGGAAAGATATAAGTATATTGGGGTATCTTGTAACTTCATCTTTTAAACTTATATCTAATTAATAATTGTCTTATGAATGACAAAGATTTTCAGAAAAACGTTGAGACAAGGTTAGATATATGAGATCACCTTGCAACGATATTTTTTTTATACAGTTATACACTGGGACTTTGTGTACATTGTGCATGGAAGAGGACTTCCAATATTTTGAAAAGTATATATGTATATATATATATATACTGAATATTTTGCGACTTCATCGCATTAAGATATCAACTTGGTTCATTTCTTTTGACCAAGACTTTCATGAGTACTATAAGAAGGCTCATATATTGTTAATCATTATACATATTATTTTGGTGGGCTTGTTGCTCACCCTTGCTTTCTTCTTTCATCACACAACATCAGATAGACAAGATGAACCGGACCAAGCTCCCGATTCGCAAGAGGTTAGGAGACGTTCCGTAGTTTTCTAGAAGCACTGATGCCGCCATAGCTGAGGTAGGAACTACCAATAGGCTAGGCTTTCAACTTTTGATGTATCAGATTATGTATATTTATGAATTGTAATAATGGCAAAGAAATGTAAATTTATTCAGAAACCTGTTTAAGGTGTATTGGCATATAATTGTGGAATAAAACGACTTGTGATTATTTTTGGATATTCATCTCTGAGACTATAACTTGTGGTGTGTTTGTTTATTGTGGGGTCACAGTACAGAGTAGTTGATTATTTATTAAGATTGGGTGTTGTTAAGGGAAATGGAACTCGTGACAACCCGGATCCCCGACCCCGGATTTGGGGGTGTTACAAAAATGGTATCAGAGCTAAGCGTTATAAACCTCAGAGATGATGGGACGTTAAGATAATAAGTTCACTAAGATAATAAGAACTCTTGCCAAGTTCATAGTCGGACTACCTAACGTAGTGCTGACAGTTAAAACCCTTATGGGAACCCTTATAAATGTAGCGATAGAAGCGTAGTTCGTTATCGTATATGGTAGCGGGACTCCGAACCCTGAAGTTGAGGAACATCAACGCGCTGATGTTTTATTACTAATTGGAGATCAGATTGTGGATCCAATAGAGCGTCCTAACGCAGGACCGGATGATGTTGATATTGAGGATGTAGCGGTTGAGGATGTTGTCCTAGAAGGGATAGTTGCTGAGGAGGATCCCATGGAGGATCCTGACGAGATTGGATAAAGGACCACTGATGAATTGATGACCCTGGTTGGGTCGACTACCAGAGGTAGGATTGGCCAGTCACTACCAGAGGTTCGTTCAAGTTTGTAAATATAGTAGCCCCTTTAACGCGGCTTACGCGTAAGACTGAGAAGTTCGAATGGACAGAGAAATGCGAGAACAACTTTTAAGAACCGAAGCAAAGGTTGGTGACGTTCTCTATGTTGGCGTTGCCGGATGGAAAATGAGATTTTGTGATTTGTAAGTGACGCTTCGCATAAGGAATTAGGGTGCTTCTTATATAGCACAGCAAGATAATCGCGTCTGCGTCAAGACAATTAAGGGAATTTAAAATTCGATATCCCCACCCATGAGCTTGGGCTCGTGGCAATAGTTTTGCCCTAAAGATTTGAGGCACTACTTGTATGGAGAGAAGTGTGAGATTCACAAACCATAGGAGCTCTAGTACATTCTTACGTAGAAAGAGCTCAACATACGCCAGAGGAGGCGGTTAGAGCTAATCAAGAATTATGATTGGGAGATTCTTTATCATTCGGGGAAAGCCAATATGGTGGCTGATGCCCTTAGTAAAAAGGAGAGACTCAAGATGATAATGTCTTTTGGAGAGTTTATAAGAGATTTTGAGAAAATGGAAATAGTAGTGAAGGTAACCGGAGCCGGTACCGAAAAGCTGTTTGAGATAGCAATACAGCCCGAAGTATTGGAAAAGAACATATTGTGCCAGTAAAAGTGATGAATGAAGGCAGAGAGCCAACAAATAGGTATGAGATTAATACCGAGAGAGATGATAAGGGAATAATGAGGTATTCCTATAGAATTTGGGTTCCAAAGGTTTAAGAGCTTAAAGATGAAATCTTAGATGAAAGCTAGTTTGAGGAATAAGAGTTAGAGCAAACCCTGAACGTGATAGTCAGGGAGGTTACCACCAAGACAAAAGGAACCCATAACATGATGAAGTGGAAAATGAGGATTTAAATTATGTAAGATGACCCCAATTATGGGGAGTAGGAAGAAATATTTAGACTGAGGAAACAAAAGTCGAGTAAGGACAGGAGACCCGAGATGGTACCCCTATACGGCAATTCATGGACCTGTCTAAAGAGAACTTAGACTATTATCCCCAACCACCACCCTGAGGAGACAGTGCGGTGGGAAATTCTTTCATGACCTTTAAGTCGCTAAGCTCTCAGAGTTCCAAGGAACAAGCTGACCCAGTCGAGGCAAGAGCCTGGCTAAAGGAAATAGATGAATCATTTGAGATTCTAAATGATTGACGAACCACAAAAGACTGTTTTGTCACTTACCCTCCTAAGAGAGAGACCACCCGCTGGTGAAAGGCCAAGGAAGGCACGGAGCAAGAGATTATAATAAACTGATTTAAGTTCAGTCAATTGTTTTTAGGAAAGTACTTCCCAAGGTTATGGAGATAGTGTAAAAGCTTAAGAGCCAGAACAAAGGCAGACGAGTATGATGAATTATGAATCTAAGTTGTAAAAGTTATCAAGATTCGTTCTGAAGACACGAATCCAGAATGACGGGATGTTTGAAATCAATGCTTATGTTGTGTTGGTTCATGAAATAACGATAAGAGAAAGGAATATAAAGGCAAGAGAGTTTGAGGAATGATAAGGGAGTTGGGTATGAGGAAACCCTAAAGACTCGTAGAAATAGAAATAGAAAAGTAGGTAATCGTCCGGATGAGAGTGATTCACCATGAGTTAAATTGATGGTTGAAGGTATAAGAGATACATATATTTTATCCCCTGTAAGTTGGGAAGATTCGAGGAAACCTTGAGATAATTCGAAGGATAAATAATGAGACGCGGATAGACTGAGGAGACAAGAAAGTAAGAAATTAAGAAAATTGGGTGAAGGAAGTGACCTTCAAGAAGGTAAAGTGTAAGACCGGTGGCATGATACCCAGAAAGGGAGACGCCAGATATGAAAGATATCCCAACATTGAGATGACTGTTGAGATAAACAACAAAAGTAAATAAGGAATTATTAAGAAGAAGTTCACGTTGAACATGACCAATATCTTCCAGAACATCCATGTTATCATTACCAAATCAAGAAAGAAAAGTGGATGACCATTGTTATCTTTTGGAGGCCATATGGATTGACCTCAATTTGAATAAGGATGCTATTATGAAGTTAGGTATAGACTATCGAGGTGGGAATGATTGAATAAGACACCCTTATCAGGGATATATGACTTGATTTATCCATGGAAGGATGCAGGTACCTTTTAAAGGTGGAATTAAGGATAGAACATCGGTAACTTAAAATGAATCCTAGGGGAATGCATAAAGGTTGGAATTTCACCCTTAATAGGGACAGTATGAGTTTTGACAGTATGATTTGGAAAGGGTTAATGTAGCAACAACCTTTAAAAATCAGTGGAGAAATTTTTCAGAAGTATATAGACAATGGTTCTAGTAATAGTAAATGGTATTTTAATATGCCCTGTATCTAGGGAATACAGGAGGAACGATTGAAGGATAACCTTAGAGGTTTTACAAGGAGAAAGGTAATATTCAAAATTTTCAAGAATAGAAATGTTGATAAAGGAAATATGACGTAATTATAATGTTGCCAAGTGGGGCACGTGTTAAACCAAGAGAAAGTATGGATCGAACCAGTAATGGTCGAAATTATTCAGGGCAATTAGGACTTAAGATAAAAGATGTTCTAATTATGATTGAGAGTCAGTCATGACAGTGATTAACCTCTAAAGACTGAGGCAATAACTTATGGAAAAATGGTGATTTTTTTTTTACTCATCAGATTTTAAGGAAAGCATTTTCACATAAGCTGTGATTGAAATAAGGTAGAAAATTTATTTGGAGATGGTTAAAGTGACATTGACTGTAAGGAAATTTTACTATCAGGAAAGGCCAAAGAGGTGGCCGACACTTTAAAGGTAAGAGGATAATTATAGGCGCTTGTGCCAAAAGAATACAGTGATGATGGTTAAAACTGTGAAGGTTGTATTATGGTTTGGAAGATTGACATTCCTTCTGATGACTGTGCAATACCCAGCCGTAATAGTAGCTGGTAAAGGTTTAATTCGTGTAATCGCCATGAGCGGGCTATCTATCTTAGAAGGTACTATCTTGAGAATGAGCCTGGACCATGTTTCAAAAGGACTAAACGAACCTTTGAGATCAGGAGTGTCCTTCATGAATCAGAAATGGTGATTATGTTACATCCTTAGAAGGATTTGATACGACATGTATGGACTCCGTATGGTTAGCTATTAAGATTTCATGGAAAGTGAATGATGACAGTGGGTCAGTGGTGGACCATAGTAAGGCAGCAATGATTCTGCAAGTAACGAGCTGATTACAACCGTGAGAGTTGTATTGGAATGGATGTTGAGATTGAGTACCACTAAACGGGTCGTGGTAGTGTATAAGTTATCATTGATAGACTAATTAAGTAGAGTATCTACCTATTGAATATTTATTCCCTCTTATGAAAAGAGAGTCGTATTACTATATGAGGAAGGTTGCGGTGCAAGCATAGAACTCTAGTAACGGTGATGTCTAAAATAAGATCCCAGGTTCGATTTTCGAAATCGAGGGAGTTTCAAAGGTGATTGTGTATAAGCTCGAGGAAGAGAATGGGTCCATAGAATGATGGACGGAATAGAAATATTTAGGCATGGGAAATACGATGCTATAATACTTGATGCTGATATAAATACGTATATGTTTTGTTCTCCTATGACAAACCTCTATAGTTCAGAGGTAGGTTCCAAGCCAGATATTTTGTGGCAGTATATTTTTTTATATATACAATTCTCTTCAGTTCGTTCTTTTCTCTTCTTTTCATTTCATGTAAGTTGAGAAGAACAACCCTTCCAGAAGGGGAGGTATTGCCGAATGACTGTCTATCTGTGTGATAGAAGCCTAGTAGGATACCAACTATTGTTTAATTGCTTGTCAAGTACTAAAGGCTGGCCACCTTCTGTACTAACTATGCGAGATAACAAGTGTTCATGATCATAGTGATCTCTCAATAAATTCTTTTACTTCTATATGAAGGATTAAGCTTTCGAAAATAGAAACAGCTGAAAAATGAGTAGTAAAGTTATGGTGGTATTCAGAATGGGAACACATTCGTAATACTAAGGTTGACGTGGTTATTAAAAGGTTATAGAACGCTAACGAGCAAAAGTATAACCAGTATAATATTAGGAACGGAAGGTAGTAGCGATTACGAACTCGAAAAGAATGGGTATTGAGAAGCAAAAGCTCTAATGCTAAACGCTATAATGAGAGTCTGTGCAATAGACTTGAAAAAATTTGGAATGATCACTTAACGCGGATTTAGTTATATCACGACAATAGATCATATGTCATTATCGAGGTGTCACCTTATGAGATCCTTGAGGGAAGATAATATCGATCTCCCTTATGTTAGGATGAAGTTGTAGAGCGCAAGATGCTCGGACCCGCAGTAGTCCAAAGGACCAGGGATATAATAGATCTAATCAGAGGACGGCTGGTAGTAACCCAAGATGGACATAAGAGGTATGCTGATTTGACTCAAAAAGGACAAAGAGTATGAAATAGGGGGCCTAGTAATGTTATAGGTATCCCCTTGGAAACCCTTGAAAAAGGATTGATGAGGTTCGGAAAGAAAGGAAAGCTAAGTCTACAATTTGTTGGACCCTTGGATATATTAAGACGTTTGGGAAGTTAGCATATGAGCTAGCCCTACCCCCGAACCTGTAGCAAGTTCATAACGTGTTCCACGTATCAATGTTAAGGAAGTGTAATTCGGATGCCAGACAAATAGGGGCATATGAGCGCATAGACATGCAACCAGACGTAACCTATATGGAGCAACCAGGAAGGGTATAGAGTAAAAAGGAACGAGTGCTTAGGAGAAGGGTTATCAAACTAGTAAGAGTTTGATGGTAGAACCACAATGTGGGAAAATTTACTCGAGAGTTAGAAAGTGCAATGCTAAGAGAGTATCCCTATTCATTTTCTATCTGATTCCGGGACGGAATCCTTTTAAGGAGGGGAGAATGTAATAACCCCAATTTTTGGGAAATTTTTGAAACCCTTATGAATAGTGTTTTTGCTGAATGAGAAAACTTTTCATGCCACACTATGTAGGGGTTCTGATATGGATATTCTGAGATTTTATTAGTACTTTATATGGGATATAAGTGTATGTAAAGATCGTCAGAATCCAAATCCGAACACTTTGATTTTTCCCGGAAATACACTAGATACGGAAAGATTTGAGAAAAAGGTAACAGGATAAAAAGGATTTAAATTAAAGGATTATAGGAGAGGATCATAAAAGGAATATAATATATTGAGAAAGGTTAAGGGAACCTAAGTAATAAGATCCCGGGTATGATCCTTCAAACGATAAACGAAAACGAAAGTTAAGCGAACCGTATAACAGATCAGCGGTCATTAGGCAAACAATTAGGAAGTTAATCAAAGGGATTAGAGAGGATGATGTCACCCAACCAATGAGAAGAGGACAAGGAGGGGAGGATGACATCATGAGGATGACACAAGCATGATATGGGAAGGAAGGAGATGTGGTGGCTTTTTAACCACACAAAATCAAGGGCAACTAGGTAATTTACTAAAACAAACACAAAAATCAAACCAACCAAGCCAAGCAAATCATTTTTCATCAAAATCAAAAAGAAACCAAGGCATTGTTCTTCATGCTCTCGGCCAAAACAGAACCAGAACACTAAAACTGCTGTATCTCCTTCATTTCTCACTCAAATATTGTGTTCTATAGCTCATTGGAAAGGTATTGAGATGGCCTACAACTCTTGTTCACAAATCTCGTCCAAATAATCATGGTAAGACCCTCATTTTTACAGTTATTTAAATCGGACTTTTAGAAACTTCAAAGCCTAACTTTGTGTTCTTGATTTCTTTGGAAAGATCAAGCTTGTAGGAGGCTCCCTAAGGCTTCCTAGCAACTTAACACCTCCCAAGGAAGGTATAAACTTCAAACCCTAGCCTTTACTTTATTTTTTAGTAAGTTTAATGGTTGGTGTTGTGAAATGAGAAGCATGGATTGTGATTATTAGTAGTTTGGTTTGATTTGGAAGTGTTTTTGGTAATTGAAGCTTGATTATAGTTCATAGGTCTTGATTGTGGTTGTTTGAGTTGAAAACCTTGGAGATTATGGACTGATGTGGTATGGTTTAGGTGAAGTTTTGTTGTATTGATGGTTATGAGTTGGTTGGTGGTTAATTGGAGTAGTTTAAACATTGGTAATCGCGTAAACATAGCCGTCGTAACGTCCAATTTTCTTTGGACTGTTTTTGTGCATAACATTAGGACCCGAGAACCCCCTGCTAGATTATGATCACTGCCATGTTTAGATAGCTCATGTTACGAGCTTCGTTTTGATATGTAGTTCGTTCGATTCCGATGCACGGTTTAGGAGAAACGACCGTTTCAAGTAACGGCGTTTTGCGAACGAAACTTTTCCCCTCGCCTTACTTTGAAACATAGGTTAAAGACCAAAAAGGTTAATTAATGCATGAAACATTTATGGTAAGTGTGTTAGGCAGTTGGTAAGACACTCGCGAAAGAATCGCCTTAAAACTCGTAAAGGTTAAATTATTAAAAATGGTGGAGCCGAGGGTACTCGAGTGACTTAAGAGAATCAGTAAGCGCAAAACGAGCGTTAGAGTCTGAGTTGGTTAGAGTATAGATTTACAAGTGACTTTGGTTTAATTCCAACTTACTTGTTGTTTATAGGTTACCAGACTCGTCCCGAGCCATTCGTAACCCCCAGTCGCTCAGGCAAGTTTTCTACCCGATATACTGTTGTTGTGATGTAAATATATGTATATGCATTATCTTGTGATAGTGCATGATTGTTATTAGCAAATTTTGCGATATATTGGAGCATGCTGATATGGTATATATGCATGCCTGTTTCGCATTTTTTCCATATATATATCTGTTGATTCAGTTGATAATACCTATGCTAGAGGATAGCGGTAATTTGCATATACCCTTAGTACAGGGACCCAAAGGTGAAAATATTTCTAAAACCGGGAGTCGAGGATCCCGAGTAGATTTTGTATATATGGATATAAATATATATATATATATATATTTATACTTATATATATATGGTCATAGTTTTCAAAACTATTAATCGAATAAGGTTTATTCGATAACTTTAACTTTATTTTATTATTGAATATTATTTTGAATATTCGTCCGAGGACTTATGACTCCTTTATTTTATTATTGAATATTATTTCGAATATTCATTCGAGGACTTATGACTCCTTTTATTTTATATTAAATGAATATTATTTTGAATATTCATCCGAGGACTTATGACTCCTTATTTTATTATTGAATATTATTTCGAATATTCATTCGAGGACTTATGACTCCTTTTATTTTATATTAAATGAATATTATTTTGAATATTCATCCGAGGACTTATGACTCCTTATTTTATTATTGAATATTATTTCGAATATTCATTCGAGGACTTATGACTCCTTTTATTTTATATTAAATGAATATTATTTTGAATATTCATTCGAGGGCTTATGACTCAGTTTATATTGTTTAATGAATATTTTTGAATATTCATTTGAGGATCTATGACTCCGATTATTTGCTGAGATTTGTTCTTTATTTTATTAAAGAATAAGGTGTAAATAATCAAACTTATTTTCGATTATTCAAATAAAGATATTACTTTCGTATAAGTATATCTTTGATTATTTGCTATTCATTTCAAGTATAAGTTTTAATACTTCTACTTCAATTATTTTATAAAGATTATTCTTTATGGGAATATTATTTAAATAATAATATTCAGACATTTTCTAAATATTCTGGGGACTGATTTACTTCATTAAATCAGCTTCACTCCAAACATTCTTAAAAATGTTTTGCGAGTCTTCAAAATGATTTTTTTAAAAGTTAGAGCGGATCCCAAAACTCATTTTTTTAAGATCCTCCTTTCGAAGGGGATTTAAATACTCGCTCAAAACCTGAGGGATCCGGCTCTGTGGTGTGTTTTATATTCGCAACAAGGTTGTTGTTTTGATAAATGAATTGATTACTTACCCAACACTCGGGAAGTAAAATTCTTGGAACAAGTTAATCCATTAACAGGCATCGCCTGGGAAATATCGGTGAGTTCTCCTTTCCAAATAGATACGACTTCTTGGTGGAGCCGTATCAACAAGTTTCTACTTGGGGAAAGTGGGGACAAGCTTTACGTTTCAGAGTCATGGATTTCATCTGAACTAGGAGTGGCGTAAGTGGCCGAGTAGCGCCGGCCCAGCCTTATTATATTGGCCCAAATGGCCTGGAAGTTCCGCTAAGGCGGTCCATTCCTTAGGAGTTTAGTGTTCGGTTGACAAGTAAATCCGACAGGTTCTCCTCTACATGTAGAAAATGGTGGGGTTGTACTACTACGACTGATCATCGTAAGTGGTCTTCCTGGCGCGGCAAACTCCCGTAATGAGTTCATCATCCAATTGGATAATTTCTGCAACACTACCCAGAGCACTTCGATAGAAAGGCTACGGTTGGGCGATTGTTGAGTGTTGGCAGGGTCAAGTTTTCAAAATGATGTTTACATCAAATGAAGTATCTCGTAACTTCATTTTATTTTGATAATATTTTAAAGATTTAATCTATTCAAATCTTGCCTTATAGTCTCATCTATGTGATGAACTTTTGAAGCTAATTATAACTTGAACGGTGGTAGTTCAAGTAGTATTTGGGAAAGATATAAGTATATTGGGGTATCTTGTAACTTCATCTTTTAAACTTATATCTAATTAATAATTGTCTTATGAATGACAAAGATTTTCAGAAAAACGTTGAGACAAGGTTAGATATATGAGATCACCTTGCAACGATATTTTTTTTATACAGTTATACACTGGGACTTTGTGTACATTGTGCATGGAAGAGGACTTCCAATATTTTGAAAAGTATATATGTATATATATATACTGAATATTTTGCGACTTCATCGCATTAAGATATCAACTTGGTTCATTTCTTTTGACCAAGACTTTCATGAGTACTATAAGAAGGCTCATATATTGTTAATCATTATACATATTATTTTGGTGGGCTTGTTGCTCACCCTTGCTTTCTTCTTTCATCACACAACATCAGATAGACAAGATGAACCGGACCAAGCTCCCGATTCGCAAGAGGTTAGGAGACGTTCCGTAGTTTTCTAGAAGCACTGATGCCGCCATAGCTGAGGTAGGAACTACCAATAGGCTAGGCTTTCAACTTTTGATGTATCAGATTATGTATATTTATGAATTGTAATAATGGCAAAGAAATGTAAATTTATTCAGAAACCTGTTTAAGGTGTATTGGCATATAATTGTGGAATAAAACGACTTGTGATTATTTTTGGATATTCATCTC
This sequence comes from Apium graveolens, assembly GCF_009905375.1. NCBI lineage: Eukaryota > Viridiplantae > Streptophyta > Magnoliopsida > Apiales > Apiaceae > Apium > Apium graveolens. Next base: position 191,928,871 of record NC_133651.1, read on the forward strand.
TGAGACTATAACTTGTGGTGTGTTTGTTTATTGTGGGGTCACAGTACAGAGTAGTTGATTATTTATTAAGATTGGGTGTTGTTAAGGGAAATGGAACTCGTGACAACCCGGATCCCCGACCCCGGATTTGGGGGTGTTACAGTGTGTCATACCAAGCTCTAGGTTCTTGCTTTAATCCATAGAGAGCCTTGAGTAATTTGTAGACAAAGTCTGGAAATTTTGAATCTTCAAAGCCAGGTGGCTGTTGTACATAAATTTCCTTTTCTAACTCACCATTGAGGAATGTTGGATTTTTAACGCAGCGGGGGCATGGCAAAACACTTTTACACATACAAAATCCAAATAAAAGCATATAAATCGTGAATAAAAATTCGAGGGATCGAATCTAACCTTTTAAAATAATTCGGAGACAACGATCAGAGATCCTTAGCAGTTGCTCCTCAAGTGTGAAGCACTCTACCGGTATCCACCAAGAAAACGATGTTAAGGAGGAGGAAGGAGGTGGAGAGAATTGGGTTTTCCAAACTTTTTGGGTTTTTGGGGTTCAAGGGTTAGAATAAAAATAGGGTCTATAATAGTGTATTTATAGGCAAAATTTTCAGCTGAAATTTTCCCATAAATAATATTATTATTATCCCATTTATTATTCTCATTAATAATTAAAACACCTTTTAATTATTAATCCTTTTTCTAAACAATTTAGAAATAATTCTCTCTCTTGATTTAATTTCCAAAAATTAAATCCTTTAATTAATAATATTAAGAACTTTTCTTAATTAATTTATAATCAATTAAATCTCATTTAATCAATTATTAAATTTGTTAATTAATTATTTATTTCATAAATAAATAATTATCAGCCATTATTAATTAATTCCTCCACCATTAAATCATTCTCTTTTTATGGTGTGACCCTGTAGGTTCAATATTAAGCCGGTAGTAGAAATAAATAATAATAAAACTATTTTATCATTATTTATATAAATTCTCTAATTTATTAAATATGATTAATTAATTAATCACATTTATTCTACATCGTGAGTGATGTTTCTCAACATATCGCGACTATCCGGATAATATGAATTCACTGCTTAGAATACCAAGAACCTGTCAGTGAATAGTTACCATACAATAAACTCCTTCTACCCTACAATGTCCCGATTAAATACAAGGCATGGATCTCGTGTCAAGCCTATCTAATTTAATCACTTGCTTACCATTTACTATGCATAGTTCTATGCAAATTAGAAACTCCTTTCTAATTTCATTCACTCTGGCCAGAGATTCCTGAACTAGCATAAGTGGATCAGCCTTGAACATTCGCTTCCTTCACTGGAAGAGGTAGATCCTTTATTGATCATACACTATCTTCGTGTACAAATTTCTATACCCAGAAGAGCCCTAATAATTGTCCCTGGAGACTAAGAACTAAACCAAAGCATAGTTCAGTGTACACAAGATGACTATGATGACCTCAAGTCTAAGGATACTTGCACAACTATCACTATGTGAACAACTGCTGACACGTGAGTGAACTCCATCAGTTGTTCAGCTGTGCGAGTCATGTTCAGTGAACTTATTCTATAATAAGCACCTACATACTAGCTATAGTGTCACCACACAAATATCTATGAGAACAGACATCCTTCATAATGAAGCAAGCATAGTATGTACCGATCTTTGCGGATTATTAATTACCAGTTAGTAATCTTATGACCAGGAACTATTTAAGTTTAGAGTTATCATCTTTTTAGGTCTCACTATTATGATCTCATCATAATCCATAAAAAGCTTTACTATAAACTATGGTATATCTTATTTAAACACTTAGATAGATAAAGCCCGTAATAAAAACAAAACAAGTCTTTTATTAATATCAATGAAATCAAAACAGATTACATAAAAGTTATTCCTAAATCCTCATACATGATTGGACTTAGGACATATTTCTTTCAATCTCCCACTTGTACTAAAGCCAATCACTCTGGTATCTAATACCCATCTTGTCCTTATGACGATCAAAGTGACTTTCATAAAGTAGCTTTGTGAGTGGGTCTGCTATGTTGTTATGTGTGTCAACTCTAATTCAATACAATACAAGAAATGTTTACAGCGCTCCCACTAACCCTTTTTTAGACGCATGGTTCATCTACGTTTTTGATAAAATCAAACTCTTTGATTGTCTCACCAAAACGGATATTCCATCTACGAGAAGCTTGCTTTAAACCACATATGGTTCGCAGTAGCTTACACACTAGGTTTTCATTTCTCTTAGAAAGAAAACCATCTGGCTAATTGCCAGATCTCATAGTCATAGTAAGCAGCAATCGCAAGCAAAATCCGAACTGATTTTGACAGGGCTACAGGTAAAAGGTTTCATTAAAGTCAATCCATTGCCTTTGTTTGAATCCTTTTGCCACAAGCCTGGCCTTATAGGTCTCCACCTGGCCATATGCTATAATCTATCTTTTGTATACCGTATACATAGATTCCATTCTGAATTTCATGGCACTATGCCATTTCTCTGAGTCAACACTACTCATAGCCTCATTATAGGTCACAGGGTCGTCATCATCAATGATCGACAACTCATTGTCATTCTCAATGACAAGGCCATATTACCTCTCAGGTTGGCGAGACACTCTCCCTGATCTACGAATGGGCTGTTCCATAGAAGGTTGTTCAGTCAGAACAGGTGTTTCCACTTGATCCGTAGTAGTTTGTGCTTCTTGAACTTCATCAAGTTCAATTTTGCTCCCACTGTTTCCTTCAAGGATAAACTCCTTTTCCAAGAAGGTAGCATGTCTGGAGACAATCACCCGATGATCGGTGTAAAAGTAATACCCTAAAGTCTCTTTAGGATATCCCATAAAACTACATTTTACGGATCGATATTCCAGCTTATCTGGGTCAACTTTCTTGATATAAGTTGGACATCCCCAAATCTTAACGTGTTTAAGACTCGGTTTCCTTTCTTTCCATATCTCATATGGAGTTTGAGGAACAGATTTGGAAAACACCTTATTCAGTAAATATGCTGAGGTTTCCAATGCATAACCTCATAGGAATACTGGAAGATTTGCATAGCTCATTATGGACCGAACTATGTCTAACAAAGTTCGATTTCTCCTTTCAGATACCAATCTGGAGGCGTCCACTGGGAGACTATACCATTTACTTTGAGATAATCTAGAAACACTCCATTAAACTATTCATCACCTCAATCTGATTGAAGAATTATAATACTCTGTTTGGTTTGTTTCTCCACTTCATACTTATACTCTTTGAACTTTTCAAAGGCTTCAGACTTGTGTTTCATCAAACACATATCTGAATCTAGATCTATCATCTATGAAAGTAATGAAGTTTGAAAATCCACCCATGGCTTGCTTAGACATTGGTCCACATACATCTGTGTGTACCATTCCTAGCAAATTTGCAGTCCTCTCTCCATGTCTACTAAATGGAGACTGCAGTGCCACTATAAAGTGAGATTTTCATCATCCCTTTTCTTTTATTAGTTTGTTCAATCTGAAGTAAATTATGTCACATATATACAGACCATTATTTAAAGCACCACATCCATAAAGAATATTATCTCTAAGAATAGAACATTCATTATTCTCAATAATAAATGAAAATCCAGCCAAGTCTAACATGGAAATAATATTCCTCACAATCGAGGGAACAATATAACAATTATTTAAAATAATAGTCTTGCCCGTAGGCATATGTAAATGAAATGATTCTACATCTTCAGCAGCAACTCTTGCTCCATTTCCCATCAGTAGAATCACCTCATCTTCCTCAAGAGTCCTACTTCTACTGATGGGAAATGGAGCAAGAGTCCTACTTTTCCTTGGTCCCTGCAACAAATTGAAGATTTGAGAACCACAGGCGGTATCTAATACCCAAGTAGAAATTTTATTTAAGGACATATTCACTTCTATCATGAACATACCTGAATCAGAAGCGGTAGTCTCACTACCCTTCTTCTTCTTCAATTCTGCAAGGTAAACCTTGCGGTTCCTCTTACAGTGCCCCACCTTGTTACAGTGAAAGCAAACAACTTTGCTCTTGGGGTCTTCAACTTTTGGTGGAATCGGCATTTTCTCACCTACTTTCTTCTTCTTGGAAGAGTTCCTCTTCCTTTTCTTAGGATTGGAACCTTCACCAATTAGAAGAACAGAACTCTTCTTAGGGGGGAAATTCGATTCCGCAGTCTTCAACATGTTGTGGAGTTCAGGCAGGATGACATCCAACTTATTCATGTGAAAGTTCACAACAAACTGCGAGAACGAACTCGGAAGCGATTGCAAGACCAAGTCTTGGCTTAGCTCCCCATCCATGGCAAAACCAAGTTGTCCAAAACGTTCAATCAAATTGATCATCTTAAGTACATGGTCATTCACAGATGATCCCTCAGACATCCTACAACCGAACAACTCCTTCGATATCTCATATCGAGCTGTCCTCCCTGCCACATCATACAACTCTTGTAGATGCATGAGGATAGTGTGAGCATCCATATGCTCATGTTGCTTCTGTAGCTCAATGTTCATGGAAGCTAGCATGATGCATTGAGCAACATTTGCATCATCTATCCACTTACGATACACAACATGTTCATCATTATGTGCATCACTAGCAGGTTCAGTAGGCTTAGGTGAGTCAATCACGTATTCCAGCTTCTCAATCCTGAGAACAATTCTCAAGTTACGAAGCCAGTCAGTATAATTAGGACCAGTCAATTTGTGAGCATCTAGTATGCTCCTGAGTGATAGTGCAGAAGACATAATGTATATTATAAATCTGTAAATGATAAACACATAACAACACTTAGCAAATATTCGATTTCATTTTAAAACACTATATGAATCGGGTCTTTATTCATAAGTGGCTCTCACTAGTTTTCCTAATTTATTCAACCCCTACGTGAAAAATTAAGCATTCATAATGCTAGTGGGAATAGGGATCCTACATTCCATTACGCGACCCCGGCTGTACCATGAACTGCCATGTAATGTTCAATAGGCAGACAATTCTTGTCAATTACATCTCATGTTATTCCCTAATCAAACTTTAGCCTCTTGAATAATTGAGTCTCGGCTGTAGCACGACAAACTCAATATTCGTACAGTTAAATCAGTCCCCAAAGGCCCACGGCTGTAGCACGTACCGACCTTTAGATTCTTATTCAATGTACACATCTCTATGTAATAGACAAGTATTTCTTATTTCAAAATCAAAGCCCTCGGCTATAGCACGAATCGACAATGATTCAAAAATAAGAACTACTTTTCTATCATGTTGGAAGGCTATGACCGACACAAGCCCGTTGTGTCATTGGCCAATTACTACTTGATATTATTTAATTTTAGAGGGATTATATTACGTTACAATCATAATCATATTATAAAGAAATTCTTCCTTTTAAATTAAATATTTCAAATCAATAATCAATAATCAGATGATTCCCAGATCGGGTGGAGCATTGTCAAGAGGCGTCACTTAATAACCCTTTCTTACAGATAGAAATCTGTTGTTGACAGAATCATCCTTTCTCTCAAATCGAAAATTCATATTCAATTACGTGTTTCATAAACACAAGAATCTCATGATTGTATTCATAATATTATTCTTAAGGTTATGAAACAATTTCACTATACTAGGTTGTCTAACAAACGCATTATGTTCATTTAAGTTCACCTAAATCTATCATCGCATGATAAACTAAGCATATATCACATATATAAACATGAATAAACATCAAGGTAGGCATGTTATATCATCTAGCACATTAGTCTAAGCATTATACATCTCTATGTATCACATGAAGCAATTAAAAGCAGTTAAAACAGTTAAAAACAGCTTTAAAACACTTTTGGAAATATAAACAGTTCAAAAATTTTATATAAACTAAAATTGATCACTCCATTAGATCCGTCTCGGAAAAACGAATCCAACGGTATATTGCACGCCCAAAACGGAGTTACGAAACTCCCAGAAAATTAATTTTAAAATCAACAGAAGGGCTGTAACGCATTACAGGAACGCGTTACAGTACCTGTAACGCATTCCGGTGATGCGTTACACCCCTTTTAAGCCATTAAAGGGTGTAACGCATTCTGTGAATGCGCCACAGGTGTGTAACGCATTCCCGGAATGCGTGACACCCCTATTTTTTTTCTTTTTCAGCAGCCGCCGCCGCCTTTTCTTTCTCGAACTCCGTGCAAGTCAGACCTTCTTTCTGCCTGACAATCTTTCCGTGCAGCAACAAAATGTACAGCAGACTTTGTACAGATAACAGAGACAATACAAACATATATATATACTATATATACATATATTTATACTTATTTAATTATGAATTTAATTACAAGAACTTCAAAAATTCATAATAAAAAATCTATACATCCTAAAATTATGAAAAAAATACCCAGACGATCTACAACACTTGTAGAACCCAGATCAACATTCAAAATTATTCTGAGAAATGATTTCTCATCAGACAAAATTAATCCATGATATAACTTGTAAAAATCATAATTAATTCATACATGCACATAAAATTCTGAAATTTTTATCACATATCTATATGCATACAACCTATGCTCTGATACTATTGTTGGATTTTTAACGCAGCGGGGGCATGGCAAAACACTTTTACACATACAAAATCCAAATAAAAGCATATAAATCTTGAATAAAAATTCGAGGGATCGAATCTAACCTTTTAAAATAATTCGGAGACAACGATCAGAGATCCTTAGCAGTTGCTCCTCAAGTGTGAAGCACTCCACCGGTATCCACCAAGAAAACGATGTTAAGGAGGAGGAAGGAGGTGGAGAGAATTGGGTTTTCCAAACTTTTTGGGTTTTTGGGGTTCAAGGGTTAGAATAAAAATAAGGTCTATAATAGGGTATTTATAGGCAAAATTTTCAGCTGAAATTTTCCCATAAATAATATTATTATTATCCCATTAATTATTCTCATTAATAATTAAAACACCTTTTAATTATTAATCATTTTTCTAAACACTTTAGAAATAATTCTCTCTCTTGATTTAATTTCCAAAAATTAAATCCTTTAATTAATAATATTAAGAACTTTTCTTAATTAATTTATAATCAATTAAATCTCATTTAATCAATTATTAAATTTTCCAATTAATTATTTATTTCATAAATAAATAATTATCAGCCATTATTAATTAATTCCTCCACCATTAAATCATTCTCTTTTTATGGTGTGACTATGTAGGTTCAATATTAAGCCGATAGTAGAAATAAATAATAATAAAACTATTTTATCATTATTTATATAAATTCTCTAATTTATTAAATATGATTAATTAATTAATCACATTTATTCTACATCGTGAAATTAATTATTTATTTCATAAATAAATAATTATCAGCCATTATTAATTAATTCCTCCACCATTAAATCATTCTCTTTTTATGGTGTGACCATGTAGGTTCAATATTAAGCCGGTAGTAGAAATAAATAATAATAAAACTATTTTATCATTATTTATATAAATTCTCTAATTTATTAAATATGATTAATTAATTAATCACATTTATTCTACATCGTGAGTGATGCTTCTCAACATATCGCGACTATCCGGATAATATGAATTCACTGCTTAGAATACCAAGAACCTGTCAGTGAATAGTTACCGTACAATAAACTCCTTCTACCCTACAATGTCTCGATTAAATACAAGGCATGGATCTCGTGTCAAGCCTATCTAATTTAATCACTTGTTTACCATTTACTATGCGTAGTTCTATGCAAATTAGAAACTCTTTTCTAATTTCATTCACTCTGGCCAGAGATTCCTGAACTAGCTTAAGTGGATCAGCCTTGAATATTCACTTCCTTCACTCGAAGGGGTAGATCCTTTATTGATCATACACTATCTTCGTGTACAAATTCCTATACCCAGAAGAGCCCTAATAATTGTCCCTGGAGACTAAGAACTAAACCAAAGCATAGTTCAGTGTACACAAGATGACTATGATGACCTCAAGTCTAAGGATACTTGCACAACTATCACTATGTGAACAACTGTTGACACGTGAGTGAACTCCATCAGTTGTTCAGCTGTGCGAGTCATGTTCACTGAACTTATTCTATAATAAGCACCTACATACTAGCTATAGTGTCACCACACAAATGTCTATGAGAACAGACATCCTTCATAATGAAGCAAGCATAGTATATACCGATCTTTGCGGATTATTAATTTCCAGTTAGTAATCCTATGACCAGGAACTATTTAAGTTTAGAGTTATCATCTTTTTAGGTCTCACTATTATGATCTCATCATAATCCATAAAAAGCTTTACTCTAAACTATGGTATATCTTATTTAAACACTTAAATAGATAAAGCCCGTAATAAAAACAAAACAAGTCTTTTATTAATATCAATGAAATCAAAACAGATTACATAAAAGTTATTCCTAAATCCTCATACATGATTGGACTTAGGACATATTCCTTTCAAGGAATGCACTCTTTACATCCATTTGATACACTTTAAAGTTTGAGTGTGCAGCAAATGTAAGAAAGATCCTTATTGCTTCAAGTCTTGAAAATGGAGAAAAAGTTTATCATAATCAATTCCTTTTTCATGTGAGTAGCTTTCTGCAACCAACCTTGTTTCGTTCCTTGTCATAATTCCATTTTCATCCATCTTGTTCCAATACACCTACTTCATTCCAATTATACTTCGGTTCTTTGGTGCGAGAACCAAATTCCATACTTTCTTTCTTTTGAACTGATTTATCTCTTCTTGCATAGTAGATATCCATTCAGGATCAAGAAGAGCTTCCTCAGTTCTCTTAGGCTCAATTTGTTAGAGGAAGCATGCATGTAGACATTCATTAGGAGTTGCACTCTTATTCCTCACACCAGCATTTGGATCACCAATAATTACATCCATATTGTTACCCCTGTCCCAATTTCTGGTATGATTTTGTTGACTTAAAGTTTCTGCATTTTACTCACCATTGGCATGACTTGCACAACTTTCTCCTCTTTCTTCCCCTGAGTTTGTGCTATCAAATTCAGGTGTTTGAGATGAGCTTCCATTCTCATAATTCACTTGCTCAGTTGACTCTTAATTCATTTTGTTGCTTGTGTTGATCTCAGCTTCATCTTCAAAATCACTATCAACGTTCAGATTTTCAAACTTTAGGGCTTCAACTTCATTTTCATGAAGGCATTCCAAGCATGTACACCGGTCATCATCAAAAGTCACATATATGCTTTCCATAATTTCCTTTTGTTCAATCACATAGACTTTGTAGGCAGTTCTCTCTAATGAATATCCCAGAAAAATTGTTCAAAAACTTTAGAGTCAAATTTTTCCACATATTTAGAGTTGTCTTTTAGAACATAACACTTTCTTCTAAACACATGCAGATGCTTCAAAGTAGGAATCCTTTTCGATAAGATTGAGTAGGGTGATTTGCCAAGAATTTTGTTGATGAGATATCTATTTTGAGTATAGCATGCAATATTGACAGCTTCTTCCCAAAAACTTGTTGGCAAATTGGCATCTTGCAGCACTGTTCTAGTAGCCTCAACCAAGGTTCTGTTCTTTCTTTCAGCTACCCCATTTTACTCAGGTGTCCTTGTTGTTGAAAACTCTTGAACAATGCCCTTGTCCTTGCAGAATTCAGTTAAGGTTGCATTTCTAAATTTTGTGCCCTTATTACTCCTCAATCTTTTCACACAATTCTGATCTCTAGTCTTCTTCTCAATTTTCTTGATGTGTTCAATAATGATGTGTGGAGTTTCATCATTTGAATACATGAATTCTACTCATGTGTACCTTGAGTAGTCATCCACCATCACAAGTGCATATTTCATCCTTAAAATTGATAATACATTAACTGGTCCAAATAGGTCGATATGAATAAGTTACAAATGTGCACTTATAGAATTCACAACTTTGCTTTTGTGACTAGACCTTTTCATTTTGCCTTTTCGAAAAGCCTCACAACCTTCATCTTGATCAAACTCCAGATTTGGCATGTCTCTCACTATCTCCTTTTTATCGGGGTATTGATAGCTTTGTAATTCAGGTGAGAGGGCTTTTTGTGCCACAACTTACTTTGGTCAATAGATGCCTTGGCTTAGAAGCAACATATTCCATCCTTATTTGCTGAGAATAAGTCTGCAATAAACAAGCTTCCTTTTAATGACCCTTTCAAAGCAACTTCACCAGACTTTTGCTGACAATTGAGCATTCTCCTTTGTTAATTGAAACTTTGAATCCTTTATCTGTGAATTGACTGACACTCAGGAGATTCACCTCAAGACCGTCTACCAGTGCTACATCTTCGTTGATAACATTTCCAGAAACTAAATTGCCATATCCAATTGTGAATCCTTTGCCATTGTCTCATAAAGTCACCAATAGGCCATCCATTTCCTCAAATTGTGATAACAGGGATTTATCACCTGTCATATTCCCGTAGCATCCATTATCTATGATCCATATAACCTTCTTCTCTTTTCCCTGCATAGAATGAGGATTAAGTGTGTTTAGCTACCCAAGCAGTGTTGGTTACTTTCTTCTTGTTAACAGAATGTGCAGAAGTAGAATTTGATGATTTAGAAAGAATAGTGTTCAAATTTTGGTTTACAGTTTCCTTCTTGGATGTAGACTATGTTTTTGCCTCTTTGAGATTCATTCTCAGTCTATAACAGCTTGTCATTACTTTCATATTGCAAGGAATGCAATCAAATTTGTCATAAAAGGAATAGGGGTCCTCAACCTGTGCTTCATTGTATTTGCATGCTCCCACATTTGGCTCACTAACAGCCTTTTTACAAAGGTGAGTTAGATAGAGACATATTTCTGACATTGCTTCATGGGAGCATCTACAACAAATGTAAAGTTATTGCTCTTATTCACTCCAATTTTCCCACTTATATTCTTCTTTTTCTTTCCTATATTCTCAGTTTTGACTTCCTTTTTTGGCTTCTCAGAATCTTGATCTATCATGGACTTCTTTTTAGTTTTAGGAATTGGAGTTGTTTCTGTGCATTTCTTTGTATTGTCGTGATCTGCAAGCTCTTGCTTGATCACCAACTCTTCTTCACTAAAATTGACTTCATATGCCCTGAACAAAGGTGCATCAACTTTTCTCTGCATAGCTGGGACATCCTGATTTGCAATTTCTTTTCCTTTGTCACCTTCATTTTTCTTATTAATATTCAAGGAATCATAGTCCAAACCAATAGCTATGTTAGCACATGGTTTGTTCTTCTCATGGTATTGTCCAACCAATTCAGATGCATTCCTGAATGACTTTAGTTTCACCTCATTCTTCTCTAGCTTTTCTCTTAACACAGCTTCAATTTCACTTGCACACTTCAGCTTGTTTTTCAAATATTCATTTTCTTGCTTTACAGTTTCAAGCTCAACAAGTTGCAGTTCCAAATCTTGTTTCTCAATCTCAAGCTTCTGATTTATCTTTGACAGCCTACTCACTTCCTCAGTAGCTGCCACCATGCTTGTGTGGATATGAAACATCGCTACACTCATCTTTTCAACAATTTCTTTATATTGACTTGCATCTAAATCAATAGTGGTTAGAGTTGGTACCTCTGATTTTGAAGTGGATGATTCTCCATGCTCAAGAGCCATGAAAGCATAATTTCCAAATTCCTCTGTTTCATCATCTTAGTGTCATCCCAACTCTTTCCTTCAGCAATATAAACTTTTCCCTGTTGTTTCTTCTAGAGCGCTTCATATTTTTCTTCCAATTTATAATAGGCTTTATCTTTATTTACTTGGTTTTCTGCAGTCAGTAGCAAAGTGACCCAACTCATCACAATTGAATCTACTTATCTTTGCTCTGTCAACAAATCCAGACTTGTAGCCACCTTTGCTAGTTGAATTATACTAAGATTTTGGTTTCCAATTGTTGCTGTTGGAAGACTGTCCCTTGTTCTTGAAAAATCTTGGCTTTTTGACCCTAATGTTAGAAAATTTTGTAGCAAGGTATGCCATAGATTGGTCCATCTCATCTAGCTCATCAAGGGTATAGTACGCATCTTCCTCTAGCTCCAAAATAACTTGTTTTTGGGTCCTTTATTCTTTTTCTCAAAATAGCTTGAATGACTGGAGTATGTGCATCTTATTCATCTTCACTTGCTTTACTATCATTGATGTTGTGCAAGACATGCTTGTATCATAACAAGACTAAGTCATACTGACAACCCTAAGATTAGTTGTATTGTAACCTTAATCTGTAATTCATACTTGTAACACTTAATGTCTGTAAAATATAAATGGAGCAGACTGGAGCATTTTTCTCTGAACAGTGTCAAGCCTAAGAATTCTATCTGGAAGAAGATCATGCCTCAGAAGAATTATGAAGAAGCTTGGAGTTGAATAAATCTGTTTGGTGTAAAACATTCTAAGTCAAGATCTCTACAAGTCACAGAATTAGTGTTATAGAGAAATCATTCGAGAACTCCAGAATGACTTATCGAGAAGTCATTTAAACTCCTGAGAGTACCGACGGATGAGTAACATCTACCCGACGGATGGGAAATATCTACACGACGGATGAGGAATGTTTACTCGACAGATAAACCATCACTACTCGACGGATAAGCAACATCCACCGGGTGTAGAGAACTTAGGAATTGTCTGTCGAGAACTCAGAGATATCGACAAGTATACATTCATTAGAGAACTCTGAGTTATTGATAAGCCAAAGTCCATTAGAGAACTCTGAGTTATCCATAAACCAAAATTCACTAGAGAACTCAGAGTTGTTGATAAGTCTAGGCAACAATGAAGTTTCAGAGATATCGACAAGCCAACATGTCTATCAATATGTCGAGTTCTCTACGGCTTAATTGGAGATCTCGAAGTGAAGAAATTTCTCTAAGTACAGAATTACAGAACAGTTCAATTTCCAAGGTTACAAATCAACAAACAATTCACACAGCTGGATTGACAAGTCTACAAAAAGCAGCTTGAGAGATGTGCAAGATCAATGACAAAGATTAACTGACAGAGGAGATTAAAGTAATCACGGGAAGCTAAAGATATGTTAAGCCAGAAATGGAAGATTTGCTTTTCTATAAATAGAAATGACAAGTGACGGTTTAGAAAAGTTAATAGCATGTTTATTATCCACCGTGTAAACCAGCACTTAACTAAGTTATAAAGTTAACACTGGTCCTCTAGTTAAAAAAGGAGAACAATCAGATTAGAAACATTGTGTGTTCTCTCTCAAGAAAGAAGCTAAGTTCTAAAACAAGAACTTAGAGATTTTGTAGCAAAACACTGCTTGATTTTTAATATAAAATTAAGTGAGTTTTGAAGATCTTTGTTTTACATATTTGCTCAGCTATTTATGTTTAAAATCCATTCTACTAAATCATTAACAACAACCAACTGCTAAAGCCTAAGTAGATCGAAAATCAAACATTTAAGCGAAAACACATTCACCCCCCCTGTATTGTATTCATACTTAACAAGTGCTATCAGAGCAAAATCTGAAAGTAAACAGATTAGATCTTGGAAAAATGAATACACAGAAAATCAGTAGTATCAAGATTCCTCTCTTTGATAAGGCCAATTACACTTTATGGAAAAAGAAAATGTTGCTGTTTATAAGAATGGCCAATCACCTTTACATTGGTATCCTCAAGAATGGGCCCTTCACTCCTGTAGTTAGAGTTGAGGAAACCACAGATGGAGATATGGTTATTCCAGCTCATTATGCTCCCAAGGATCCTTCTGAGTATACTGAACCTGAAAGAGAGAAAGTTTCCCTAGACAGTGCTTTGCAACTGATACTAATTGAGTCACTTGACAATGTAATGTATAATAACATTGTCAACTGTGACACTGCTAAACAGATCTGGGAAAAGATTGAAATACTTTGTGAAGGAACTAAGGAGGTTAGGTCAAATCAAAGAAGGATATTGATTTCTCAGTATGAGGGTTTTATGGCTAAACCAAAGGAGGGTATTACTGATGTGTTTGAAAGGTTTAATAAGCTGATAAATGACTTGTAGCTTCATGATAAATTTTATGATGTTGAAGAAGTGAATTTGAAATTCTTGCTCACTCTACCTGACCATTTGGAACAAAAGATCTCTACAATCAGAGAAGGAAGGGATTTGAGTAGAATCACACTGGAAGTGCTCTATGGGGTTCTGAAAACTTATGAACTTGAAATGATTCAAAAGAGGTCATTAAGGGCTGGTCAAGGATATGTAATGGATGGCTCAAGTGCACTGATTGTGAATGAAGGCCATACTTTTAATGATGAGCAAAGATCCCCAACTCTAGTCATTCCTACAAGTGAGAAAAAAGTCAATGACACTGAAGAGCAAGTCGTACTGGAATTGGATGAAGAAGATGAGTTCTACACTCTTGATGAGCTTGATGAGCTAGACAAATCAATGGCTTACTTGGCTAGAAAATTCTCTAATATTAGAGTAAAGAAACCAAGATTTTTCAAAAGCAAATGACAGTTCTTCAACAAAGACAGCAGCTAGAAAGGAAAAGGGAAGTATGCTCCTGATAGCAAAACTGGCTACAAAACTGAATCTATTGATTGATCAAAAATAAGATGCTTTAATTGTGATGAGTTGGGCCATTTTGCTATAGAATGTAGGAAACCTAATAAAGCAAAGAAAGACAAGGCCTGTCTTGAATTGGAAGCAAAGTATGATGCTCTTCTAAAGAAGCAACAAGGGAAAGCTTATATTGCTGAGGGCAAGTGCTGGGATGATTCAGATAATGATGAAGATGAAGAAGCTGGAAACTATGCACTCATGGCCTTGGAGCAAGGAGACTCTTCATCATATAAATCACAGGTACCAACTCTCATCACAATTGATTTAAATGTGAATCAATATAAGGAAACTGTTGAAAAGATGAGCACAGAATTGTTCCACATTCATACAAGCATGGTTACTGTAAATGAGGAAGTTAGCAGATTGAAAAAGATCAATGAAAAACTTGAGAGTGAAAAACAAGAGACTGAATTGTTGCTGGTTGAGCTTGATGCTGCTAAACAAGAAATTGCATACTTAAAGAATAAATTAAAGTGTGCAATTGAAATTGAAGCAGTGTTGAGAAAAAGGCTGGAGAAGAATGAAGTAAAGCTGAAATCCTTCAAAAATGCTTCTGAGTTGATTGGACAATATCATGAAAAGAACAAGCCATGAGCAAACATTGCCATTGATCTTGATTATGAGGAATTGCGCAACAAGAGGAAGTCTGTCAGTGACAAAGGGAAATCAACTCAAATTGAAGATGTTCCAATTATTTTGAAGAAAGTTGAATCACCTTTGTTCAAGGCATGTGAGGTGAACTTCAGTGAAGAAGGGTTGATCATCAAACAAGAGATAGCTGATGAGGACAAGCAAAAGAAAAATGATGAGACAACTCAGTCTTCCATCTCTGTTGAAACACCAAAAGCCAATCAAGAAACTAAGGAGCCTGTGAAGGAGATTAAAGCTAAACAGGTCAAAAGGAAAAAGAAGAATAGGAATGGAAAGATTGGGATAAACAAAAGCAATAATTTTGCTTATGTTGCAGATGCTCCTAGAAAGAAGTGTGAGAATTGTGGATCAATGATTCACCTAACTCATCTTTGTAAAAAGACTGTTAGCAATCCACCTGAAGGAGTCTGCAAGTACAATGAAGCTAAGGCAAATGATCCATATTCATTCTGTGACAAGTTTGATTGCATTCCCTGCAATATGAAAGTGATGAAGAGTTGCTACAAATTGAGAATTGATCGCATAGAATCAAAAGTTGGTTCTATATATGAAAGGGAAAATGCTCAACAGTCTATGAATTCCATTTTATCTCAAGATTCTCATTCTACTTCTGCAAAATCAGTTAACATGAAGAAAGTACCCAACACAGTTTGGGTAGCTAAACATACTTAATCCTCATTGTGTGCATGGCAAAGGAAAGAAGGTCATATGGATCATTGATAGTGGATGCTCCAGGCATATGACAGGTGATAAGGCCCTGCTATCACAATTTAGGGAGATGGCTGGCCCTTTGGTAACCTTTGTAGACAACAGCAAAGGATTCACAATGGGATATGGCAAGATTGTTTCTGGAAATATTGTCATTGAAGATGTAGCACTAGTTGCTGGATTAGAAGTAAATCTCCTAAGTGTTAGTCAATTTGCAGACAGAGGTTTTCAAGGTGTTTTCAACAAAGAAGATTGTGCTTTTATTAGCAAAAAGACTGGTGAAATTGCTCTTAAAGGAGTAAGAAAGGGAAGCTTGTTTGTTGCAGACTTAGACTCAATAAATAAGGATGAAATGTGTTGTTTCTACACCAAGGCATCAGAAGAGCAAAGCAAACTGTGGCATAAAAAACCATCTCACTTGAATTTCAAAGCAATCAACACCCTAGTCAAGAAGGAACTTGTGAGAGACAAGCCCAATCTGGAATTTGCTCAACTGGAAGTTTGTGAAGCTTGTCAGAAAGAAAAAATGAAAAGATTAAGTCACAAGTCAAAATCTGTGTATTCTATAAGTGCAACTTTGTAACTTATTCACATGGACTTGTTTGGGCCAGTAAATGTCTTATCCATTTCAAGGAACAAATATGCCCTTGTCATGGTTTATGATTTTTCAAGATATACTTGGGTTGAGTTCATGTACTCTAAAGATGAAACTCCAAACATTATAATTGAGCACATCAAGAAAATTGAGAAGCAAGCTGAAGGAAAGGTTAGTGTGAAAAGATTGAGAAGTGATAATGGAACAGAATTCAGAAACTCAACATTAAGTGAATTCTGCAAAAGCAAAGGCATTGTTCAAGAATTTTCAGCAGCTACAACACCTCAACAGAATGGAGTAGTTGAGAGGAAAAATAGAACATTGGTTGAAGCTGCTAGAACTTTGCTACAAGATGCTCAGTTGCCAACTAGTTTTTGGGAAGAGGCTGTTAATACTGCATGCTACACTCAAAACAGATATCTCATCAACAAAGCTCATGGCAAATTACCATATTCAAGCATGTCTAATAGGAAGCCTACAGTGAAGCATCTACATGTGTTTGGAAGCAAGTGTTATATTCTAAAAGACAACTCTGAATATGTGGGAAAATTTGACTCTAAAGTTTTTGAAGCAATTTTTCTGGGATATTCATTGGAAAGAACAGCCTATAAAGTTTATGTGATTGATCAAAAGAAAATTATGGAAAGCACAGATGTGACTTTTGATGATGACAAGTGTCCAGGTTTGGAATACCTTGATGTAAATGATGCTGAAGCCCTTGCATTTGGAAATCTAACCATTGATAGTGATTCTGATCAGGAAAATGAAGTTGTGACACAACAAGAGACAAATGAAGAGATCTCTGAACAAAATCATGAAAATGAAATCTCTCTTCAGACACCTGAATTTGATGGCACAAACTCAGGGGGAGAAGGAGATGTAATATCCGGGAAAATTATGTGAATAGTTTATGTTAAATAAATAAATATTATGTGTTTTATAAGTTTAAAGTGATTATTGACATGGTATTAAATGTTATAGCTGTTATTTGTGTTCCCGTGCGGACCAGAAAATTTTTCGATTGATTATTATGTGTTTAAACTGAGATTATACGAATCGACCTGTGATTTGGACTCCTATTTAATTACGTCTTTATCAAGGTACCTGTTTTATCTCGATGTATGTGCATTTGATTGTATTTTACGTGTTTTTGGAATTTTCTGTTAATTTAAGTATCGTTTTTGTTTTCAAAAATTATCGGACCGGAACCACTATCGGGCCGTTAAACCCGACAAACCCCGCACTTTTATTTTTATAAAATTTAAAATGTATCAACGGCTCAATATTTTTGTATAATTAAATTGTATGTTATTTTTGGGAAATTTTGATATAAATATTTAGTTATTTAAAAATAATATTTTAACAATACGTGCCTGTAAATTATTATGTTCGGGCTCGTTAAACGCAATTACGAGATAAAGAGTACCGCTTGGTGATTTATCGGATGTTATTTTCATTAAGTATAAATAGTCTTCGTAATTATCTGCTTAATTTATAATTTATAAAAAAAAAATTAAAACCTATATGATAAATACAGTTTCTTTTTCTCTCTTCATTATCCGATAAGCATATGCAAGTTCAGTTTTCGGAGTTCATCTGGTTCCTGCGATCTAGTTGTCGTGTTAGTGTATTCTTGATACCAAATTATAGCTTGGGAAGAGACGATCGTTTTGGCATCAATTATACGAACTAAGGTTCGATATATATCAAGAACGACTTCGTCGTTTTTTTTTGTTGTGATTTGAGCCTTGTTTTTCTGTTAATTTTCTAGTGATTTTGATGTTATATAATCATTCCCGACGTTGTTTAGAGTGGATTCATATGTAAAATCAGACGACTTGATGTTGTGAAGTGCTGAATCAAGTTTTTGGTTTTTACTCTTTTTATTTTTACTTTCTCCAGTTGATACGTGTTGTGATTGTTATTTATGAATATATAAACGTGTTTGTATGTTTCTCAGCCTTGATTTGAGATATTGTTTGTCGAATTTGGGTAAGAAACGAGTTGTTTCCTGATTTCGTCGGAAAACCGCGAAGAACACCGATGTTCTTCGTTTCTGGGTTGATTGTTTTGCCGAAAATGGTGTTCAGGTGGGAGTTTGATGTCGTTGCTGTGAGTTCTGGACTATGGGAGATATTCGGAGTTGATTTGGACTGAGAAACAATAGAAATCGAGTCATTTTGAATGTTTTAGGCCGGAGTTGGAACTCGCCGGAAGTCGGCGAGACTCGCCGATTTCTGGGTTTGTCCCCAGATTCCCGCCGATTTCGTCAGAACTCCGGTTGTGTTCTTCAACTCCCCTCTGTTTGATCCGATTGCCTCCTCCCCTGTTCCCCCAAATCTGTTTCTGCATTTGTTTTTTTTATTTATTTTAAAATCATTTTCTAAATTCTAAAAATCATTTATTTTTTATTTAAAAATCATTTACTTATTATTATAATTATAAAAAAATTATTTTCTTAATTATTTTTAAATTCCTAAAATTATTTTCTTTAATTATTTTCAGAAATACAATTTGATTTAATTATTTATAGTTTATTTTAGTTAATTATTTATGAATTTAATTAATTGATTAAAAATCAATTAATCAATTAATTTTATTTATAAATAATGAAATAAATATAAATTATTTATAATTAATTCAAATAATTCCTAAAAATCATTTTGAGGTTTTAAAAATTATATTTTGGTATTTAAAAATCAATTAATATTATTATTAATTGATTTAAATCTATTTATTTCTTATTTTATTCATAATAATTAAACTGTTCGTCCGTTTAATACAAAACGAACGCGTACAGACTCAGAAAAATATTGTGTTTCTATTAAAAATACTTTTGAGCCCTAATTTCTTTTGTATTGCAATGTAATTTGATTTGTGTATCAGTTTGAGTCGGTATTTGATCGGTAAATGCTAATATTGACCTGATTTTCATTCTGAACGTACTGAGACGTATTTTTTAATGATCCGACTTATGTATTGCATGAAATATGTGATTACTTGTTATACGAATGCCATGATTATGTGTTACATGATATGCATGCTATCTGCTACAGTTTAAAATGCCATGCTTAGTTATAAACGATCGGGTAGATGTCAAGACGTATAGTTACGTCGATTGAGTTTGGTCTGTCAATTAAAATAGTCCTTTTTGTTTATAGAATCAAGTAGCAAGGAGTGCAGTCAAGTGTTAGACGGAGATAGTAGCCAGCAACTACACTATCCATATATACTCTATACAGTGGAACATTGAATTGAGATTAGCGAATAACTAATTGTTCTAGTTATTTCACCATCGGTTGTTGAGATAACTCCGGACCATGTGACATGAGGAGTTGAGTAAATAAGGATGTCATTGATCCGACTCCTTTAATCAAAATTGTTTTGTGAATTGATTCTTGGTTAGCATAAGGGGCCAAGGCACCGGTCCAGCATGAGTTATTATACGAAAGTGTAATATCTTGCTAGGCGAATATATGTCTTCTTCATGGATATCCAATAGGTACGGTATGGCTGCGGGATATCAATAACTATATTTACGGTATGGCTGCGGGATACTGATGTTATTTCATGATAGATCATCAGGATCAACATAGTGCATAATTATGTTTTATTAAACTGTTGCTTAAACTTTAAAGTTTATATCAGCTTCTGATTTTACTCAGATATTGTTATTGTTGTTCACTTACAAACTCTATATTACTTACTGAGCATCTTTTCGCTCATACTTGTTTATTAATCTAATCTTTCAGCTAAACCGGAGCAGGCTTGAGTTCCAGGTTTGATTAGAGGTCAAGCGCTTGTAAATAGTTTGGTGTGTTTTCCAGGTAGACAATTTGGGACGCTTGAATAGTATAAAGGTTTGTAATAAAATTTGAATAAGTTGTAAAACTAATTAGACTTATGGTTTGTAATAACAGTTGGTTTGTATTAGTGCCTGTTCCATACTATAACCTGTGATCGATCCAATTGCATGCAAGGGGTCATATTTATTATATTATTCCGCTGTGATTATTTTATTATAGTTTATTGGCTAGTGACCCCCAAATCTAGACCCCGGGTTTGGAGGGCGTCACAGGAGAGGATGGAAATGACAGTCATGGTAATACTGAAGAAAATGATGAAGGCACTAGTCAACAGACACACACCAGAAAGTGGGATAGGAGTCATACAGTAGAAGCTATTATTGGTGATCCCTCAGCTGGTGTGAGAACTAGAAGTGCAACTGCTACTGAATGCCTACATACATATTTTCTGTCTCAAGTAGAGCCCAAGAAAACTGAAGAAGCCATATTGGATCCTGACTGGATATGTGCTATGTAGGAGGAGCTGGATCAGTTTGAGAGAAATTTAGTCAAAGAAGTGATGGTGTTTTCATCAGCCAAACCAAATATGTGAATGACTTATTGAAGAAATTTGGTATGGTGGATAGCTCACCTGCATCTACACCAATATCTACTACAACCAAGTTGGATGAAGACAAGAAAGGCAAAAGTGTGGATATTATAAGCTACAGAAGAATGATTGGTTCATTGCTCTATTTGACTGCTAGTAGACCAGACATCATGTTTGCTACTTGTCTATGTGCCAGATTTCAGGCCAATCCAAAGGAATCACATTTGATGGCTATAAAAAGGATTTTCAGATACTTAAAGGAAACTCCAAACTTGGGATTATGGTATCCTAAGGGAACTAGTTTTGAAGCTGTTGGATACACATATGCAGATTTTGCTGGATGCAGGGTTGATAGGAAAATTACTAGTAGAAGCTGTCAATTTCTTGGTCAAAGACTTGTGTCCTGGTATAGTAAGAAACAGCAATCTGTGTCAACTTCCACGGTTGAGGCTGAATATATAGCTGCTGAAAGTTATTGTGCTCAAGTGCTTTGGATTAGAAATCAGCTAATGGATTATGTGTGACAATACTAGTGCCATATCTATAGTAGCTAATCCAGTTAATCATTCTAGAACAAAGCACATTGATGTTAGGTACCATTTTATCAGGGAACATGCTGCAAATGGTACCATTGAGCTCATTTTTGTTCCAACAGAAAAACAATTAGCTGACATTTTTACTAAACCTTTGGATGAAGCAACCTTCACTAGACTTGTGAGTGAAATTGGAATGTTCAATTCTTCATCCTAAGGCAAGAACTCAACTAATGTTTTCCAGCAGATTAATTTCTAATAAATCAACCTAGTTTGACTTAATTGGAAATTAACTGAAATATGAATTATAAATATTTCAGAATCTCTGTATATTTATTTTTCTTTAAAAACTCAAAAAAATAAAAATTTAATTAACTTAGAATATTTCAAATTTTAAGTAAACTGGTTAGTTGTTAATTTACATCTTTAATGTGTAAAATTAACACAAGGCTAAAAAACAGCACACAAAATTATAGAGAACTGAGTTCTCAATAAGTCAAAATGACTTATCGACAAGTCATTTTAGAGTTCTAGAGTGAGTCCTCGATAAGTCTATTTACGGACTTCTCGAATGACTTCTCGATAAGCTCTATTACGACTTATCGATAAGACCATGTAGAGTTTTCTAATAATGTAAATTCACAGAGTTCTCGACAAGGATATTCTAAGACTTATCAATAACTCAGAACTAAAATAATTTAATTCAATGAATTATTTTAGACAAATACTTTTGGAAAATTTATTCTGATTTCAATTTGATTCAATTCAAATAAATTAGAATTATTTTAGTCCATTTTCGGACAAACTGGGTATTTATCAGAGTTCTCGATAAGTCATCTTTTACTTCTCGATAAGTTACTTTTTCTATAAATACCCAAACTTCTCGATACACACACTGCACTTACACCTTCTCGAGATCTTAAGTGACCTAGCTTTCAGACAAAAGGCGATTTCTCTCTCGTTTTTGCTCCTTTATCAAAACTTTCTCTTACCCACTACTTCTAAACACTACAATGGCACAAAACATTGTTAGAGCTATCATTCCAGAGAAGGGAACTAACTTTATTGCTTTTCTTGATGCTAACCAAGCCCTTGATAATTTCAAGGGGTTTGAGAAGTTTCTTTCTGAATCCTACATTGCAGGTGCTTTAACTGCAAGTCTTGTGCTGTATTTGGACGTTCTTCATTAATTTTGGACATCAGCTATAACTAGGACAGTTGTTCTAGAGAATGTCACTTCTATAGTGGTCACATGCATAATTGGAGGCCAGGAAATTGAGTTTTCAGCTGCTGATGTGAATACAGCCCTGGGATTGCCAACTGAGAATTATGGACAGATGCCAACTGCAGATGAGTTGAGTGAATTCATGGACTTCATCAACTACAGTGGCTCAATCAACTTGGCAATCCTGAACAGAACAAACCTTAGGAAGGAATGGTCCTTTGTGTTTGACTCTGTAGTGAGGGCTTTCACTTGCAGAAAAACTGGCTTTGATAACATCTCAAGTGTGGTGCAGAAGCTGGTGTTCTCAATAGCTCACAATAGGCATCTGAATGTTGTAGGTCTAATTCTAGAGGAGCTGGCTACCAGGCTTACTATGCCTTTGAAGAATAGAGGTAAAGAAATCTTTTTGCCAAGGTTTAATATGTCTACTTTAGCTCATAAAGTCAATGACATACATTTTTTTAGCTGGTATTGACAGTAGTAGAATTGGCAATTGCAAGCAAGGGTCCAAAATTATATTTGGCTCACTAACTTCAAAGAATAAGGTGAGTGTAAGTCTCAGAATCACTCCATTTATGTTGGAGAGGTTCAGGACTTATCCTTACCCTATGCCAGACATGAGGGCTCCTAAATTTGCTAGTTCAGCTATGGTTCCTGAGTCTGTGGAAGCACAAACACAGGCACACCAACAGGGACCTTCCAAGGCTGCGACCCCTTCTTCTAAACCACTAAATGTTAGCAAACCAACCACTTTAGTCTCTCAAAAGACTGAAGTGAGTAAAAAGAAGAGAAAGGAACCTACCCTTGCTGTTGTAAATGAGCGTGAAACAATACTTACTGAACTAGAGTCACCCTTGGTCAAGAGACCAAAGAAGAGTAAATTACCTGAGCTGACCAGTCAAAACACCTCTATGTCCTCCCAACAGGGCACAGTTGAACAAATGGGAAGTAAACAGTTACTAGATGCATCCTCTCAACAGGGTGTATCTATTGAAAAGAGCATTCACCCCAATGCATCCTATACTGAGTCAGCACAACCTGCACCTAAAGTGTATGGTAGAAGATATAATGATGGCACACACAGTGAGGGCACATCACTTGAAGCTCCCTCATCTATTCTGGGGGAGCTTCCAACACTCACAACTGAGCAAACTTCTCTAATCTCCCAAATTTCTTCATCATACAGAGCACTTGAATCTGATTCCCAAGTGCACCAACACTCAAGTGACATGGTTCATGACACTGTGCTCACCACCCAAAATCAATATCTAGATGGTGAGAGACTATTGGTTGGGGTAGATCTTGATGACACCATCACAAACATGGGGGTTTCATCAGTTTTTACTGAAGACCCCATGGTCACTTTTACACCTTCATGTGCACAATCATCTTTACAGATGAATAGGTTTGAGGGTAGTACTCCTGAGGGGGAGCTATCTAAATCCTCTTCAATTCCATTGGTGGTTCCTCTAGAAGGAACAACTCCCCTCACAACCCTAGCTGAAATTGCCTTCACAGTTGCAGCTAGGAGTACAATTGCCAATGACCCTGTTATGGGAGAGGCAAGTTCATCACATTTCTGTGACAGTGCTCTGCAAGGTGCACAAAGGTTTGAGGCTGGTGTACATGACAGTAACCCAGTCAAATCCTCTCCAATTCCAATGGAGGTTCCTACTATATGTGGTGAACAATAAACTGTCAAAACCACAGATCTATCTGTGAGTCAAACTGTGACTTCAGTCACAGGTGGTACCATGAACATTTCTCAACAGCCATCCACATCTCAACCCAACCAACCACATGTCATGGCACAATGGCTACACGATATGGAAGTTCAGCCTTCTACAGTTGATGACATGTTGGTAGATCAAATCTCAGGCTTGGCCAATCTTTCCCAGCAACTGCTCACTTCAGACATGGGGAACCAGGACTATCAAGCTATACTTCTATGCTTCAATGAAGAGGTTGAACAACAGAAGGAGAAGATAGTAGATGAGGCTGAAGAGGATGGAAATGTAGATGCCTGGTTGTCTGGTGACCATGTGGCAGAAATGGATGAAGTTTTGGCTAGATTTAGGAGAGAATACATAACTATCTTGGGCAGCAATGCTAAAACTCTCACTCCTCCTAAAGTCTATGATGCCATTATGGATGTGCATAAACCTCAACTCAAGGCTTTCCATCTCTTTGGAAAGGCCCTTGAAGTAAAATTGACTGGTCATGAAGATAAAGTCAGGAGGTTGATCAAGGAACAGATGGATGGCATTGTGCCTTCTCAAAAAGATATCAAAAATCAACTCCAGCCTTTCACTGAGCAAATGTTAAGGATGGATCTGGCCTCCATAGAGAAGGAATTGTCAAAAATAAGGAGCTCTTTCAAGGCCCTGTTTGATCAAGTTCAAGCTCATATGACAAATTCAAATGATACCAGGGTCAAGCTAAATTAAATGCATAATGCTAGGTATGAGCCTTCATTTCTCCTCATGGAAGGTGTCCGAAAAGCTGTTGATGAACACCTTGGGTCCTTCTCAACCAAAACCTCTACGCCTCAGATACAAGAACTTCAAGATCAAGTTTCCTTACTTCAAGCTTCCAACTTAGATTTATCTTCACAAGTCAGAGCTCTATCTGCACTGGTTGAGAGTCAACAGCATGATATTCAGGCCCTAGTGGAGTCTCATAGGCATTTACAAATGCAGAATACATTTGCTTTGGGAGCCATTATGGGAAAACTCAATATACCACTGCTAGCATTGCCTGAAGCTGTAAGACCTGAGATTCCTACTCCCCTACTCATGCATGTCACCAAGACTAAGGGGGAGATAGATGCAAGGCTAGCACAATCAACACTCAAAAGTCAAGAACACGGTCTAGAACAAGAGAGGCTCCTTATGGCTGCTCAAGGTCCAGGAATGACACAAGAGTTTGACAACTTGCTCACTGGGTTAGGGAACTCTCTCACAAACAATTTCTTCACTTACAGAAAGTCCTTGGAAAAGACTATCAATTATATCAGGGTGCTGCAAATCCCAGTCAAGGACAAGTTTTTGGAGAAAAGGATAGTGATCAATTTTAATGATTCTGGTGTAGACAGATGTATGCAAGTCAACTTCAATTATCTGATTTCTAGAAGAGCATCTGAAATAGACATTCTGATTAACAAAGTCAGAATAATCAATAATGAAGAGAAAATGCTACTAACAGAGTTGAAAAAAGCTCAAGAAGCTGCATTCCCGGAAGCTTATCTACATCCAAGCAAAGGGGTGCATTATATCTGCTCTACAACCAAGCAACTGAAACATTTCTAAGTACCTAAAAACTGTATCATGGCCAACAGAAGGCTGATAATGGTGCTTGTGTCTGGGATGAAAAGTAAGAAATTGAAGACTAGTGAAGATGAAGCTATGATCAAGATTCTGAGGAGATACATTGATAACTCTAAAGCCAATTTGCCTAAAACTAAAATCAACACAGATGACTTGGGTGATGATGAGCAGAAGAAAGATGGTCAAAATCCTTCTGGCTCAAACTCAAGTCAATCTAATAAGGCAATTGGTGGAAAAAGTGATAGTGAGAAATAGAAGGAGAAGAAAAGTGGATCTGAGAATCAAAGGAGGGATGGAAGGAGGAAAAGACAAAAAAATGATACCTCACAATCTCTCAAAACCCTAAATATCCAAATACCAACTGCTAAACCATCACACTAATCTCATCAAAAACTGCTCAACCTCAAACCTCTAAGCCTAAATATTTCTATAAGCTCACAGCAAACTCTCTCCTCAAAACACAAATCACTCACAGCCATACTTCTCTGAAAAGACTCAAAACTATACCTTCATTCAAGCCACCCCATAAAACACACTTCAAAATAGTTGGAATAGGTCCAAAAGAAGCCAAGGTCAAGAGAAGAATCAGAAGATAAAGAAGACAACTGACAACTGAATTTCACAATGATCATGGATTTGGTGAAAAGGCCATCTGGAACAAATATAATCAAGATGATTTCAAATGTCTAAATGTTGTTGATTCAGATGAAGACTACTTCCAACAGCTAGCTGAAAGAATTGTCAGAATTTGGGTTGTTAACATTATAGAAGTCAGAATCTACTACAGTGATGGGTCCTTTGAAAATCTTGGAGATAGACTAAAGGATTCTCTCTCAATTGTTGAACTGAAAAGGGTGATAAGCTTGATGAATGGTAAAGATTCAACCACTAAGGCATGGAGAACAGTATTGGCAGTGTTTGTGGTTAACAGAGAGGAGATGAGAGATAAGCATAAAGAGTTACTAGCTGAAAGGAGGAGAAAGTATGAGCATGAGATTGATGAGTATATCAGAAGATCAGAAGAGTTGAAGGTAGCAGGCAAGAGCAGAATATCAAAGGATGGAAGATTTCTGAATATAAAAGCTGGCTCTTTGTCAAGTTACAGGATAGGGATGTTATCTAGATATCCTAAGCCAGATTTGCTGAAACTAATAGAGGCTCTAGCTGACACCCCCCTCCTAGAAGAATTGGAAATACTTGTGCAAATTAAGAACATAATTGAGAAAGAATCAGACAGCTCAGCCTTTACTTAATTATTGTAAACTGTCCAACATACAAGTGTTGTATCAGCTTTTGTATCATTTTATTTTCATTCTTTAACTTGGGGTTAGTCTTGTTAACAGACATGAATTTGTGATAAGCAATCTTCTCACAAATTGGGGGAGATTATTGTGCAAGACATGCCTGTATCATAACAAGACTAAGTCATACTGACAACCCTAAGATTAGTTGTATTGTAACCTTAATCTGTAATTCATACTTGTAACACTTAATGTCTGTAAAATATAAATGGAGCAGACTAGAGCATTTTTCTCTGAACAGTGTCAAGCCTAAGAATTCTATCTGGAAGAAGATCAAGAAGATCATGCCTCAGAAGAATTATGAAGAAGCTTGGAGTTGAATAAATCTGTTTGGTGTAAAACATTATAAGTCAAGATCTCTACAAGTCACAGAATTAGTGTTATAGAGAAATCATTCGAGAACTCCAGAATGACTTATCGAGAAGTCATTTAAACTCCTGAGAGTACCGACGGATGAGTAACATCTACCTGACGGATGAGAAATATCTACACGACGGATGAGGAATGTTTACTCGACAGATAAACCATCACTACTCGACGGATAAGCAACATCCACCGGGTGTAGAGAACTCAGGAATTGTCTGTCGAGAACTCAGAGATATCGACAAGTATACATTCATTAGAGAACTCTAAGTTATTGATAAGCCAAAGTCCATTAGAGAACTCTGAGTTATCGATAAACCAAAATTCACTAGAGAACTCAGAGTTGTCGATAAGTCTAGGCAACAATGAAGTTTCAGAGATATCGACAAGCCAACATGTCTATCAAGATGTCGAGTTCTCTATGGCTTAATTGGAGATCTCGAAGTGAAGAAATTTCTCTAAGTACAGAATTGCAGAACAGTTCAATATCCAAGGTTGCAAATCAACAAACAATTCACACAGCTGAATTGACAAGTCTACAAAAAGCAGCTTGAGAGATGTGCAAGATCAACGACAAAGATACAAAGATTAACTGACAGAGGAGATTAAAGTAATAACGGGAAGCTAAAGATATGCTAAGCCAGAAATGGAAGATTTGCTTTTCTATAAAGAAAAATGACAAGTGGCAGTTTAGAAAAGTTAATAGCATGTTTATTATCCACCGTGTAAACCAGCAGTTAACTGAGTTATAAAGTTAACACTGGTCCTCTAGTTAAAAAAGGAGAACAATCAGATTAGAAACATTGTGTGTTCTCTCTCAAGAAAGAAGCTAAGTTCTAAAACAAGAACTTAGAGATTTTGTAGCAAAATACTGCTTGATTTTTAATATAAAATTAAGTGAGTTTTGAAGATCTTTGTTTTACATATTTGCCCAACTATTTATGTTTCCATTCTACTAAATCATTAACAACAACCAACTGCTAAAGCCTAAGTCGATCGAAAATCAAACATTTAAGCCAAAACACATTCACCCCTCCTGTGTTGTATTAATACCTAACAATTGATAACGAATGCATTATATCCATTAACTACACGTCCTTGGTTTGATCTTAATAACTTTCTTTATAACATTTCAAGTTCATATGTCTTCAAGATTCCATACAGCACCTCCAATGTCATTCTGCTCAAGGCCCTTCCTTCTCTTATTAATGATATCTTATGTTCAAGGTGGTCAAGAAGAGATAGCAAGAACTTTAGGTTCACCTCCTCAGCTTCATAATACTTATCATGAAGTTGCAAGTCATTTATCAATTTGTTAAACCTTTCAAAAACTTCATTGATTCCTTCTTTAGGCTTTTCCAGAAAATCTTCATACTATAACACCAGTATCCTCCTTTTATTTGACCTAACTTCCTATGTTCCCTTACACAGGATATCTATTTTCTCCTAGATATGTTTGGCTGTATAACAGTTGACAATGTTGTTATACATCACACTGTCAAGTGACTCTATCATAATTAATTGCAAGTCATTATCCAAAGAGACTTTCTCTTTTTCAGTTTCAGTGTATTTTGAGGGCTATTTAGGGGCATAATGAGCTGGGATAACCATGTCTCCATCTGTAGATTCCTCAATCCTTTCCATGGGAGTGAAGGGGCCATTCTTGAGAATCTAAATATATAATGGATTGGCCATCCTTATAAATAACATCATCTTCTTTTTCCATAGTGTATAGTTGGCTCTGTCAAAGGCCGGTATCTTGATGCTACTTAACTTTTGTGCACTCATACTTCCAAGATCTTTATCTATTTTCTTTCATATTTTTCTCTGATACCACTTGTTAGATATTAAGTGCAACACAGAGGGAGATGAATGTGTTTTCTTTATTTTTAGCCTTTTCAAACTTGTTTGGATATGGTGAACAAGGCAGTTTATAATTTGTAAATACATTATGTTAGCAGAATTAAAAATAACAAGCACAACAAACACAATATTTCAAAACTCACTTAATTTGTATTAATTAAGTTTGTCTTGCTACAAATTCTAGGTTCTTAAAAATATAAGAACTCAGCTTCTTTCTTGAGAGAGTAGAAGAAAATTTAGATTTGTTTGTTACATCTAAAAAGAAGGATCGGTGTTTACTTTATAGATTAGTAAACACTGGTTTACACAACATGCAATAAGATGTACTAAACCATTTTCTAAGCTACCTCTGATTCTTTCAATTTTTGGCTCAGTAAATCTTTGCAAATATTTTAGGTATGTGACCATCATTTGTCAGTTAATCTCTGCCCTTGATCTTGCACTCTTCAAGCTGCTTTTGTAGACTTTTCAATCTAAGTGAATAGATCGTTTATTGATTGATAATCTTGAATCTTTAACTTGTTTGTATTGCTATATTTGAGGTTCACGTCGAGATCTCTAGTTTGTTCTATAGAGAAGTGACATCTCGATAAGTATACTGATTTATCGAGATCTTTGAGTTTTCTATAAGTATATTTGGCTTGTCTAGGTCTTTGAGTTCTCTATAAGTGAACTTGACTGTTCGAGGTCTCTAGATCACTACATGTAAAATTTGACTTGTCGATATCTCAGAGATCTCTATATATATTTTGACTTGTCGATATCTCTGAGATCTTTAATGAGAAATTGACTTGTCGATATCTCGAATCTTCACATCTTCATTTTGACTTGTCGATATCTCTGAGTTCTCTATATGCAGAAATGACTTGTCGAAATCTCCAATCTTCATATCTTTATTTGAATTGTCAGTATCTCTGAGACTTCTCTATAAGCTATTTTGGACTTCTCGATAAGCCATTCTGGAGTTCTCGAATGACTTCTTTGTATAATTTAATATGTGACTTGTCGATATCTTGACTTAAAAGATTTTTCATAAAACAAATTTATTCAGCTCCAAGCTTCTACATATTTTCTCAAAGGCATGATCTTAGCTTGATCTTCTTCCAAAGTTTATTCTTAGGCTTGAAATTGTTTACATAAAAATACTCATGTCTAATCTTTTAACATTTTTACAGACTCAAGAAATATAATACATAATACAGATTTAGACTATCATACAACTAAATCTTAGGGTTTCTAATTTAACTTAGTCTTGTTATTGTATAGGCATGTCTTGCACAACAGTTACCAATAACTGTTTGTTGAATCAAAGAACAGTATTATTCACTGTTTTATCATTTTAATCGAATTGTATCAATCTATCTACTAAACTTGTGTGTTTTTGTTGATTCATCTTTATAATATCATGATTGAAATTAGGTCAAGAAATCGCTTACATCCTAATCAAGATCCTACTAGTGTATACTTCATACATCCATTTGATTCTAAAACTTCTCAATTAGTCTCAGCCAAATTTAAAGGAACTATTTTCAGTAATTGGAAAAGGTCAATGATGGTGAGTTTGTCAGCTAAATATAAACTAGGATTTGTTGATGGTAGCATTTATAAGCTTGATTCTAATGCTATTGTTGAGTCTAAATCCTGGGAGAGATGTAATAATTTGGTTTATGCTTGGTTATTATTCAATCTTGATGACACTATAGCTAAGAGTGTTCTATTTCTCAAGGTGCAAGAGAGGTTTAGGTACACATCCATGACACAGTTTTACTCTCTAGAACAACAATTGTCTGACTTGAAATAAGGTTCTGATAAGATTTATGAGTTTTATACAAAGATCAAAACATTTTGGGATTCTATAAATGATGCACAATGTTTAGCTAATTGTACCTGTTTGAAATGCCCTTGTAATTTGGAGCAAGGGTTATCAACAAGAACAGGTTCAAAGAATAATCCAATTTCTGATGAAAGTGAATGAGAAATTTGTATCTTTCGGAGGGAATTTACTTATGCAGTATTTTATGCCAAATATTGCTAATGCTTAGAGATTGTTGGCCCAGAAAGAGAGGCATAATGAGTTGTCTTTTGTGAGAGGTCAAGTTGAATCACTCGCTTGTTATTCTGATAGTAAGAATCCTAAATATCCTAAGTCACCAAATGCACAGGGCACTTGTAGGGCTATAACCACAAATGGAAATTTCACTGGAAGTAAATCTCAGTGCTTCTGCTCATATTGTAAAATTCATGATCATTATGTGGAGAGATGCTTCAAAATTCAAAGTTTCCCACTATATTTAAGCCTAACAGAGATAGGAAAGTTACAACTATGGGGCAATTTGATCCAGTGAAAGAAGATGACTCTCCAAATACCCTTGTTGAGGTGGACGCTTCTCTTACAGAAGACGCGCTCTCCAAGGATGATTCTCCTTGTCGAGGTAGACACGCCTCTTACAGAAGACGCGCCCTTGAAAAATGAAAATCTTATCGAGGTAGTCGCACCTCTTATAGAGGAAGCTCCCTCTAAGGATGAATACCCTTGTTGAGGTGGACGCTCCTCTTACAAAGGACGTGCTCTCCAAGGATGATTCTCCTTGTCGAGGTAGACGCGCCTCTTATAGTAGACGCGTCCTTGAAGAATGAAAACCTTGTCGAGGTAGACGTGCCTCTTATAGGGGAAGCTCCCTCCAAGGATGAATACCTTTGTTGAGGAAGATATGCCTCATACAAAGGACGGACCATCAAAGAATGAAAACCTTGTCGAGGTAGACGCTCCTCTTACAGAGGACGCACCCTCCAATGATGTTACCTTTATCGAGGAAGGCGCTCCTCGTAAAGAGGACACACCCTCTAAGAATGTTAATTTTGTTGAGAAAGACGCCGCCTCTCTAAAAGGCATGCCCTAAAATAGGTGATTGTAGAAGATCGTAGATGTTTTGACTTTGATTTGAATAAATGAATCACATTATTTATGAAAAAGACGAGATCAAGGGTTTAGAATTATAATTTGGCAAGAAGTACGAAGTTAAATATGAAGTAGTAGTTGAAGGAAT
The DNA here is from genome assembly GCF_009905375.1 of Apium graveolens. Classification (NCBI taxonomy): domain Eukaryota; kingdom Viridiplantae; phylum Streptophyta; class Magnoliopsida; order Apiales; family Apiaceae; genus Apium; species Apium graveolens. Next base: position 191,961,510 of record NC_133651.1, read on the forward strand.
TTGTGTCATTGGTAGAAGGAATTTGTGTTGTTGGTAGAAGGATCACTATAACCGACAAGGCACGTCCTCCCTGAATCAGAGGTTTACTCAACCTCCACAATTTTCTCTTTAAATTATTTATTAATTGAAGATCAGAAGCTAGGCTTTTTGTTCTGATTACGCCTTCCCCTCAAAACGCACCCTCTTATAATGATCTTCTCAAACTATTATAGGATGAAATACTTGAGGATAATCTTCACAATGTTGTTATAAGATTACACTTTAAAGTACCAAATGCCTCATGAGAGTTGCACACTTTTTTATAATATCTCTTATTTCTTACATCGACTTAGCTCATGTAAGCTTAGAGATGCGGTGCATAAGTAGTTTGCTTCTCTCGAAAAATCAAGGTTAAAGTTGTCAAGAAGAGAAGGGGTATTTATAGGTGAAGGCGGGAAGAAATTTGAATGACAATTTTGGACACGGAAAAGAGTGAGGGCGCCGTCATGGTCAGCAAGGATGATAAGATTCTGAAGACGTAGCCTTGATTGAGAACACGCCCTCATAGAGTAGATGCGGAAGACGCACACTCATGCGATTGGAGGATGACACAAATTTTTGCTTTTATTTATATATTAGAATTCCAATTTTTTTTCCAACTTCATATGGAATTCGGGGGTATTTGTTATAGTCAAAATTTGGTATTGGATCATCTCGGGTCAAATACGGGTCAATTGGAATTGAATTGGGGCAAAAGGATGAAGACTTAGATTTTCTGCAATGCGAGGGGAGGAGGCATTCTAGGCGTAGGACGCGCCCAACATTGGGTGAAATGAGTAATATGAGTCATTTGGAAGTAAGATGGCAATGGGTGCACCTCATAGAGAGAGGACGCGCCCCAGGGTTGGACACGCTCTCATTAGATGAAATGCAGGATATGGATTATCTATGTTTTTGGATTATAATACAAGGGAGAATATATGTATTTAACAAGATGATGACGCATCCTATATAAAACAAGGGGGAATATGTGCATTTCACAAGATGATGACGCGTCCTAGCCTAGGGAAATGCATACTTTGAAATTCATTTAGATAGTTGGGCTTGTTCTCACTTAGGACAAGGAAAATAAGGACAAGTTCATGACAAGGTAAGTATGGAAAGAGCAATGAAGTATTATTTTCATTAATATATTTGTTGTAGGTACCCTTTTGAAGAATTCCCTCATCGAGTCAGTAACACCCCCAGATCCGGGATCGGGGATCCAGGTCGTCACGGTCTTTCTTTCCACAATATCACTTAACTTAATTAATAATAAATAACCTCATGCTATGACCCTACACTAACACATACCACAACCCGTTATAGTCTCAGAGATGAAATTGAAATAAGTACAGGTCCTTGAATCCACAATTTAAAAGTTATTACAATCCAAAATGATTACTTGATAAGTTTACAGTTAATTGCCATTATCTGCCACAAGTTGTAATTATACATAATTGGTTCCCAAAGTAGAATACCTGATCTACCAATAGATCTACCTCTGCAGCTATAGCAGCTACAACATCAACGGGAAGACGCGGGACGCTTCCCACGCGCTTGCAAAGGGTCTGCTTGAGTCTGGCCATCTTTCCTAACTGTTGTTGTGTGATGAAGAAATGAAGCAAAAGTGAGCATTACAGCTCGCAAGATAATATATAGTGTAAACAATAATGCAAGTATCTAAATGGATAACTTACTGGAAACCTTTATCAAGTGTAAGGTAATTACTTACTGGATATAAGCTTAAAGGAAGATGAAGTTACCAATTACTTCACTATACTTATACCATTTTATAAAACTACTTGAACTACCACTGTTCAAAGTATTATAGGTTTCAAAAGGTCATCCCATAGATGAGACCACAAGTTAAGACTTAAATAGATTCAATCTTTGAAATATTATTGAATGAAATAAAGTTACGAGATACTTTATTTAGTCCCGATATATATATCTGCATATATATATCTTATACATTTCCTGGAAACCTCTGTTATGTAAAGTATGAACAGAGTTTGTAACATCCAATGAATTTTGGAAAGAAAAAGAATTTTGGCATAAACCCGATATCTTGCTGATCAGGCAAAGATACCAATAAGTAACCTTTTCTACTGTAGATGGATGAATTCCTCGCCGGTCATCACCCAGGCTGCATTAGGACCTCGTGCTAGACCGTTACCCGGCCACTCACGCGTGGATGGACTGTCACCCAGCCTCTTACACCTTCATAGACCGTACCCCGGCCTGTCGCTTATGCCGACTCAATTAGATGGACTTACTTCCCGAACATTGGTCAAGTAATCAAATTGTTTTCTCAAACAGCAACCTCGTTGCGAATATAAAATACACCACAGAGCCGGATCCCTAAGATTTTTGAGCAAATATTCAAGTCTCCTTCGAAAGGAAGATCTTAAATATGGAAACGAGTTTTTAGGATCTGCTCTAACTTTTAAAATCATTTTGAAGACTCGAAAATATTTTTAAGAATGTATGGAGTAATGCTGATTTAATGAAATAAATCAGTCCTGATATATTAGAAAATATCTAAATATTATTAATTAAATAATATTCCCAGAAGGATAATCCTTATAAAAATAATTGAAGTAAAAGTTTTAAAACTCATACTTGAAATGAATAATAAATAACCAAAGATATACTTATACGAAAGTACGATCTTTATTTGAATAATCGAAAATGAGTTTGATTATCGAAACATTATTCTTTAATAAAATAAAGAATATTATTTAATAAATAAGCGGAATCATAAGTCCTCGAATGAATATTCAAAATAATATTTATTAAATAAAATAAACAGAGTCATAAGTCCTCGAATGAATATTCAAAATAATATTCATTAAATAAAATAAACTAAGTCATAAGTCCTCGAATGAATATTCAAAATAATATTCAGTAAATAAAATAAACGAAGTCATAAGTCCTCGAATGAATATTCAAAATAATATTCATTAAATAAAATAAATGGAGTCATAAGTCCTCGAATGAATATTCAAACTAATATTCATTAAATAAAATAAACGGAGTCATAAGTCCTCGAATGAATATTCAAAATAATATTTAGTAAATAAAATAAAAGGAGTCATAAGTCCTCGAATGAATATTCAAAATAATATTCATTAAATAAAATAAACGGAGTCATAAGTCCTCGAATGAATATTCAAACTAATATTCATTAATTAAAATAAAGTTATCGAATAAACCTTATTCGATTAATAGTTTTGAAAACTATATCTATATATATATATATATATTATACTCGGGAACATCGACTCCCGGTTTAGCAATATGTTCACCTTTGGGTCCCCTATACTAAGGGTATACGCAACTACTGCTTATCTCTAGCATAGGTATTATGCAACTTATAAGCATTGAATCAACAATTAGATATCAAGATTATGAAACAAGCATGCATATAAATATCATATCACATGCTCCAATATATCGCAAGATTTTCTAATAACAATCATGCACTTATCACAAGATAATGCATATACATATATACATCACGACAACAGTGTAACGGGTAGAAAACTTGCCTGAGCGACTGGGGGTGGTAAAAGTCCTGGGATGAGTCTGGTAACCTATAAACATCATATAAGTTGGAATTAAACCAAAGTCGCTTAAGAATCTATACTTTAACCAATTAGACCCTAACGTTCGCTTTTGTGCTTAACGATTCACTTAAATCGCTCGAGTACCCTCGGCTCCACCATTTTTAATAAATTAACCATTAAGAGTTTTAAGGCGATTCTTTCGCGAGTATCCTACCAGCTGTCTAACCCACTTTAAATAATTGTTTCATAATCCAATTATTCATTTAAGGGCCTTAATTAATGTTTTAAAGTGAGGCGAGGGGTAATGGTTCGTTCGCGAAACGCCGTTACTTAAAACGGTCGTTTCTCCTAAACCGTACATCGGATTCAAGAGAACCACATATCAAAACGAAGCTCGTAACATGAACTATCTAATCATGGCAATGGTAAAAACCTAACAGTGAGTTCTCGGGTCCTGATATTAAGAACAAAACAGTCTAAAGTAAATCGGACATTACGACGGCTATGTTTACGCGATTACCAAATTTTATCCTACTCCAAATCAACCACAATTCAATCATACAACCAAACTCCATCCATACAATACTACAACAGCCCCAGCAACTCAATATTTCCAAATTTATACTACTTCCCAAACATGAACTAAAAGCTTACTTAAGTTCTTTAACTAATCAACAAGATTTACAACTCCCAACACATCACAAAACCAACACATCTCTAAATACACAATAATCAAGCTTCTGATGAACCATACCAAAAACAAAAACTCTAAATATACAAAAGTAGGGCTAGGGTATGAGATTATACCTTCCTTGGTGAGTAAAAGTAACTAAGGAGCTTGGAATCACTCTTGAAAGTCCTTACCAAAGCTTAATCTAAACAAAAACTCAAGAACAAAATTTCAAGTTCTTGAAAAACACTATTCACCCTCTTCTTCCATGAATTTTAGGAAGAGATTGTGAAGGAATTTGAAGCTTAAACTTATAGGATATCTATATCTATGCACAAGGAATCTTAGATAATTACCTCACTAATTAATGAAGCTTAGAACTAGGATTTGGGTTTTTCTTTTCTTGCAAAATGAAAAGGGGCCGAGAGCTTTGTTCTCCAAAATGAAAGTCAACTTTGTATTTTTGGTGTTATGATTTGTTTGTTGGTTGTTTTTGCTTTTGTTTTAATTAATTACCTTTTAACCATGGTGATTTTTTGTGTGGCTTGAAATCAACCACACTTCCATCCCTTTTTGGTCATGCTTAGGTCATCAATCTTATGTCATCTTCCCATGCTTGTCCTCTTCTTATTGGTTTGATGACATCATCCTCACTAACCTCTTTGATTAGCTCCTAATTACTTGGCTAATGACCACTGATCTATTATACGGTTCGCTTAACTTTCGTTTTCGTTTATCGTTTGAGGGATCATACCCGGGATCTTATTACTTGGGTTTCCTTAACCTTTCTCAATACATTATATTCCTTTTATGATCCTCTCTTATAATCCTTGAATTTTAAATCCTTTTTATCCTGTTACCTTATACTCAATTCTTTCGGTATCTGGTGGATTTTCGGGAAAAATCAAAGTGTTCGAATTTGGATTCTGACGATCTTTACATACACTAATATATCATATAGAGTACTAATAAGATCTCAGAATAACAATAAAAGAACCCCTACATAGTGTGGCATGAAATTTTTCTTATTCAGCATAATCGGCAGAAACACTATTCATAAGGGTTATAAAAAAGTTCAAAATTTTGGGGTTATTACAGTCTCCCCTCCTTAAAAGGATTCCATCCCGGAATCAAATAGAAAACAAATGGGGATACTTTTCTAGCATTGCGCTCTCTAGTTCCCAAGTTGATTCTTCCACATTATGATTCTGCCATAGCACTCTGACTAGCTTGATCATTTTGTTTCGAAGCACCTGCTCCTTCTTATCCATAATCTCTACTGGTCTCTCCACGTAAGTCAGATCTGGTTGCATATCCACCTACTCGTACTCCACTATGTGTCTGGAATCCCGATGATACTTCCGTAACATTGACACATGGAACACATTATGAACTTGTTGTAGGTTCGGGGGTAAGGCTAGCTCATAAGCCAACTTCCCAATCCGTCTTAATATCTCAAAAGGTCCAATGTATCTTGGGCTTAGTTTCCCTTTCTTTCCGAACCTCATTAACCCCTTCCAAGGGGATACTTTTAGTAGTACTAAGTCTCCTACTTCATACTCCTTGTCCTTTCGGGCTAGGTCTGAATATTTCTTCTATCTGTCTTGGGCTGCTACCAGCCATCCTCTGATGAGATCCACTATATCTTTGGTCCTTTGGACCACTTCGGGTCCGAGCATCTTCCGCTCTCCTACTTCATCCCAGTATAAGGGAGATCAACACCTTCTTCCGTATAGGGCCTCATAAGTCGGCATTCCGATGCTAGCATGAAAGCTATTGTTATAAGAAAACTCGATCAACGGCAAGTGATCATCCCAACTTCCTTTAAAGTCTATTGCACAGACTCTCAACATATCCTCTAGTGTCTGGATGGTCCTTTCACTCTACCCATCCGTCTGGGGATGGTAAGCGGTACTCATATTTAACTTGGTCCCCGCACATTCTTGAAAGCTCCTTCAAAATCTGGAGTTGAACCTGGGTCTCGGTCTGAGACAATGGACGCTAGGACTCCATGTCGCGTCACTATTTCCTAAAGGTAAATGTCCACCAGTCTATCGACCGTGTATCTCTCATTGATAGGAATGAAATGACCTGACCTTTTCAGTCGGTCTATAATCACCCATATGGCATCATGGTTGCCTTTCGTCCTTGGTAAATCGACAACAAAATCCATGGCTATTTGTTCCCATTTCCATTCGGGAATCTCCAGGGGACGTAAAATTCCACTGGGTCTCTGGTGCTCTGCCTTTACTCTTTGGCAAGTCAAATATTTGCTTACCCATTCTGCTACGTCCCTCTTCATGTTGGGCCACCAGTAATACTCCTTCAAATCCCTATAAATCTTGGTGCTTCCCGGGTGAATGGAATACCTTGAACTATGGCTTTCATCCAAAATCTCGTCTTTAAGCTCTTGAACGTTCGGAACCCAAATCCGGTAGGAGTACCGCATTATCCCTTTATCATCTCTCTCAGTATGGATCTCTTCTCCCGTCATTGACTCTCTGCCTTCATTCATTACTTTCTCTTGGCACAATCTAATATTTTCCAATAACTCTGGCTGCATCGAGATCTCAAACAGCTTTTCAGTCCCTGCTCCGGTTACCTTAACTTCTATTTCCATTCTCTCGAAATCCCTTATCAATTCCTCCGAAGTCATTATTATTTTGAGTCTTTCCTTCCTGCTAAGGGCGTCAGCCACCACATTGGCTTTCCCTGGATGATAGAGAATCACACAATCATAGTTCTTGATTAGTTCTAACCATCTCCTCTGGCGCATGTTGAGCTCTTTCTGTATAAATATGTACTTGAGGCTCTTGTGGTCTGTGAAAATCTCGCACTTCTCTTCGTACAAGTAGTGCCTCCAAATTTTTAAGGCAAAAACTATTGTCGCGAGCTCAAGGTCATAAGTAGGATATCTAATTTCGTATTCCTTCAGTTGTCTCGACGCATACGCAATCACCTTACCGTGCTGCATAAGCACACACCCTAATCCTTTGTGCGAAGCGTCACTATATATCACAAAATCTCCTTTTCCGTCTGGCAATGCCAACACCGGGGCCATTACCAACCTTTTCTTTAATTCCTGAAAACTGTTCTCGCATTTTTCCGTCCATTCAAACTTCTCTGTCTTACGAGTAAGTCGTGTCAAAGGGGCTGCGATCTTCGCAAAGTCCTGTACAAATCTACGATAGTAGCCGGCCAATCCTATGAAACTCTTTATCTCTGTGGGTGTGGTTGGCCTTTCCCAATTTGAGACCGCCTCTACTTTGGAGGGGTCGACCAATACTCCTTCTTTATTGATCACATGTCCTAAGAACTGTACTTCATTCCGCCAGAATTCACACTTCGAGAATTTGGCATATAACTGTTCCTCTCTGAGTATTCCTAGAGCTATCCTCAAATGCTCTGCATGTTCTGCCTCAGTCCTTGAGTAGATTAAAATATCATCGATAAAAACTATCACACACTTGTCCAAGTACTTCTTAAATACTCTGTTCATTAAATCCATGAAAGCCGCTGGGGGGTTGGTTAATCCAAAGGACATTACCAAGAACTCATAGTGCCCATACCTGGTACGGAACGCGGTCTTGGGAATATCTTCGGGTTTAATCTTTAGTTGGTGATATCCAGTTCTCAGGTCAATCTTGGAAAAATAAACACCATCCTTTAGCTGGTCGAACAGATCATCTATTCTAGGTAACGGGTACCTGTTCTTTATGGTTAGCTTGTTCAACTCTCGGTAGTCGATGCACAGCCTCATGCTCCCATCTTTCTTCTTAACAAATAACACTGGTGCTCCCCACGGAGACACACTGGGTCTTATCATACCCTTATCCAAAAGTTCCTGCAATTGGGTAGCTAATTCCTTCATTTCTAATAGGGCTAACCGGTAAGGTGCTTTTGAAACTGGCGCCGTCCCAAGGGCCAACTCAATAGCAAATTCAATCACTCTATCGGGTGGTAATCCCGGAAGGTCTTGTGGGAATACATCTTCAAATTCGTTGAATACCGGAATATCTAGAAAGTTGGGCACCTCCTTCTGCGTGTCCACCACATAGGCTAGGTAAGCCTCATTTCCTTTTCGTAGCATCCTTTTGGCCTGGGCCATAGTCAAAAATTTCTGCGTCTGCCTCTTTCCTCTAAATATGACTTTTTCTTTCCTGGGATATTCAACTTAACTTTCTTCCCCTTACACTCTATCTGAGCATCATTACTAGATAGCCAGTCCATTCCCAAATTACATCAAACTCCCCTAATTTAAAAGGAATCAGATCAACACTAAAAGATTGTTCCCCTATGCCTAACTCACAGGCGGGGTGAATCTGGTTAACAGGAATAACTTCATGATTGGCTATTTCTACTTGTAAGGGTTCTATCAAGGGTTCAGCCTTAAGTCTTAATTTACGCGCAAAGTCTCTTGATATAAAAGATTTAGTTGCTCCAGAATCAAATAAAACATTTGCACTAGCTGAATTTAGAGAAAGGGTACCTGCTATGACATCTAAGTCTTTCATAGCATCCTGGACTGTCATGTTGAAAGTCCTCACAGTAGGTGGCTTATTAGAAGCAGCCCTGCTTGCTCCTGAAGCTGCTGGTTTATTCCCTGGGCATTCCCTCCTCATGTGGCCTGGTCTTCCATACTGATAACAGATGGTGGTCGGGCTGACACTGGAGGGTTAGGAAGTACACTTGTTAGAATAGTGACCCTCTCGACCACACTTAAAGCAGGTTACTGGCTTCCCTTTACACTCCCCAGAATGCATCCTACCACAAGGTGTTACAGGCTGGTAATGGGGGTCGAGACTGGTTGGAATAGGACCTTCCTGACTTCTGGCCGCTCTGGCTCACATTCACACCCATTGGCCGCCTAAACCCAGTACTATTTCCCTGTAGGACACTGCTCCTCGATTAAATCTAGTTGGGAAGCTCCCTCCTACGGAACCTCAGCCCATGCTAATGCTTTTCCTCTTAATTTACTTTCTTCTCTCTTTCCTTCTGCATATGTTCACTTCCGGCTTCTGCAATTGTTACCTTTTGCACCAGGGTGGCATAATCAGCAAGCTCAAGGATTGCCACCCTATTTTGAATCCACGGTTTCAATCCCAGCTGAAACCTTCTAGCTTTCTTTCCTCGGTGCTCACAAACTCCGGCACAAACCTTGATAACTCAGTAAATTTTGCTTCGTACTCTGCTACGGATAAGTTATTCTGCTTTAGCTCCAAGAACTTGAGCTCCACCTGGTTCTCCATAAACCTCAGGAAATACTTTCCCAAAAAAAACTGACTGAACCTCTCCCAGGTTATGATAGCATGAGGTACCCTTTTGAAGAATTCCCTCATTGAGTCAGTAACACCCCCAGATCCGGGGTCGGTGATCCAGGTCGTCACGGTCTTTCTTTCCACAATATCACTTAACTTAATTAATAATAAATAACCTCATGCTATGACCCTACACTAACACATACCACAACCCGTTATAGTCTCAGAGATGAAATTGAAATAAGTACAAGTCCTTGAATCCACAATTTAAAAGTTATTACAATCCAAAATGATTACATGATAAGTTTACAGTTAATTGCCATCATCTGCCACAAGTTGTAATTATACATAATTGGTTCCCAAAAGTAGAATGCCTGATCTACCAATAGATCTACCTCTGCAGCTATAGCAGCTACAACATCAACGGGAAGACGCGGGACGCTTCCCACGCGCTTGCAAAGGGTCTGCTTGAGTCTGGCCATCTTTCCTAACTGTTGTTGTGTGATGAAGAAATGAAGCAAAAGTGAGCATTACAGCTCGCAAGATAATATATAGTGTAAACAATAATGCAAGTATCTAAATGGATAACTTACTGGAAACCTTTATCAAGTGTAAGGTAATTACTTACTTGTTGTGGATAAAAAACTAAGGTTATTACTTGCTGTATTTAATACTAAGATTCGGGAGCTCAAGGCCTTTAATGGCTGCTCTCGTGTTTCGTGACTCAATCTGCCTTTACGAGATGCCTACGTATCTTTGTGAACTAGAGAATCAAGCCAAAAAACGTAGTTCTGATTGGTGGGGGTGAGACCCCTTATATAGATGTTGGGAGTCCTTGAATTGGACTTGGTATAGGAGACTTAGTGGGCAAGTCTCATAATTAGAATGGACTTTGGAGTCCTAGGTAGTAGGAAACTGATTCCTTATCCTTTTAGGTCCCCTTGAGGCTAATCTCCAAGGATTTATATCCTTATCGGGACTCTTTTCAACATCTGATTTGTCCCTTATTAATTAATTACGAAATTAATTAATAATCAGGGCTTTTGGGCCTTTTTTATTCCATCAGGCCTGATCTGGTCCATCAGGCTTAACCTTTCTGGTCTGAGTATCATATATCTTTTTATTGGGCCTAGCAGCCCACAGTTTGTACAATTAATGCAGTATTTTAATTATACAATCATAATTTATTTATCCCTATCATTTGCCCCCCAACTTTTGGGAAACATTGATTAGGTTTCGAGAAGTTAAGTCTATTTTGTTCCCTTACAGGGTTCGTTTTTCCGTAAAGTGTGGAGCGACCTACATATTTACAATGAATTTTTCCTTTATTCAGGAATTATCTAATTTCCAGGAAATTTTCCCTTATTTCCGGGAATTTTTCCCTTATTTTCTGGATTTTTCCCTAATTTTCTGGGATTTTTCCCTAATTTTCCTAGAATTTTTCCCTAATTTTCTGGGATTTTCCCTAATTTTCTGGGATTTTTTCCCTAATTTTCTGGGATTTTCCCTAATTTTCTGGGATTTTCCCTAATTTTCTGGGATTTTTTTCTTATTTTCTGGAATTTTCCCTAATTTTCTGGGATTTTTTCCTTATTTTCTGGAATTTTCCCTATTTTCTGGATTCTTCAAATTTCCAGCCCTTTTTTTCGACCAGGATCCTAGTCGAAATTTCGACCTGGATCCTAGTCGAAAATAGGGGCCAGCCTTGTCATCCTGGTCGAAGGAATTCGACTAGGATCCACGACCTGGAATTCGACCAGGATCCTAGTCGAAATTTCGACCTGGATCTAGGACCTAGAATTCGACCAGGATCCTAGTCGAAATTTCGACCTGGATCTAGGTCGAAAATTCCACCCCTTTTTTTTTTTAGCTTCTTGTCATGAGCCTATCGACTAGGATTTCGACTAGGATTCTAGTCGATATTTCGACCTAAATCCTGTTCGAAATTCCTTGATTTTTCTTGTTTCCTGGTCGAAGGATTTCGACTAGGATCCACGACCTGGAATTCGACCAGGATCCTAGTCGAACTTCGACCTGGGTTTTTAATCCCCATTTTTTGAAAGATGCTTGGTTTTTTCGACCTCATTCCTGGTCGAAGCTTCGACCTCAATTCAGTCCCGTTATTCCAGCTATTTTCGGGTGTCTGCTCGAAAGATTTCGGGCAGGATTCACGACCTGGAATTCGACCTGGATTATGGTCTTTTTTACCCGTTATTTTCGGGGTGTCTGCTCGAAAGATTTCGGGCAGGATTCCACGACCTGGATTTCGACCTGGATTCTGGTCTTTTTTACCCGTTATTTTCGGGTGTCTGCTCGAAAGATTTCGGGCAGGATTCACGACCTGGATTTCGACCTGGTTCCTGGTCTTTCACTAGCCTTCTTTATTAGCTTTAATTTAGGGTATTGTATTTTCCAATCCTAATTGGATTTGGGCCTGGCCTTTTTGTTGGGCCCTATAAAATTTTACTGAGCTTCTATTATTGGGCTTTTTCAAATCTCATTGGGCCTCTTTTATTGGGCCTTTTCCAAATCTTATTGGGCCTCTTTATTGGGCTTTATCAAATATTGTTGGGCCTCTTTATTGGGCTTTGTCAAATATTACTGGGCCTTCTCATTGGGCTTTATCAAATATGCTGGGCTTAACACACCCTGTTTAGAATGCCCTAGAATTCCTAGGTATATTCTGGAATATTCTTTTTTCTGGGCCTCTTCTTATGGGCCTTTGTTCTTAATGGGCTTTTCGTCCCTTCAACTTCTTTTTCCTCCTATATAAAGGAATGAGGAAAGGCTATTACTCCTCACTTTCTCATTTCTTAGTTTTCTTCTTTATCCTCTGCTAAGATTCTCAGAGCAATAACAGCAAGTCGGAGCTCAAAGCCTTTTTTCAGGAGTGCTTCTTTAGGTAAGATTCCTCCCTTTGTTTTTCGTGTCTATTTTTCCATTGTGTGCCATTTTAGATAGCCTATTTACGTGCCTCATACTTTTTTCAGATGGCTGACAAAAGAATAACTCGTTTGGCCAAGATGAACGTGGCTAGAAAGTCCAATGATTTTTCCTATTCGATCGAGGTATACTTCCTTAATCGACATGATCAACACTCGAGGGGACGAGTATCCGTTGATGCGTCATCTGGACGCGCACGATCATATCAGTGCTTTACGGGATCCCAAGGAGCTGGAAAAGTGAGCAGCTGCTTCAAATCAAGGAGCCTTTTAAGCTGGTTCTTGCGGGTCCGGCCGACAGGGCCCTGTCAGTGGAAGAAGGACGCGCCTATGCGTCTATAGGGATACTCTGAGGGCAGGTATTAGACTCCCTTTTCATCCATTCATTCCTTTGCTACTGGCTGATGTGGGCATCAGCCCTTGCCAACTTCCCCCTAATTCCTGGAGGTTGATTCTGTGCTATCTGTCGCAATGCGCCAAGCACAACGTCCCCACATCTGTTGCTGTCTTCAGGAAGATTTTTCAGTTCAAAAACAGCCTCTGATAAAAGTCCGGGTTGGGTTTCTACTCAACCAGCGCCCCACTATCCCCCATATCGTGAATGGGAAGTCCATCCCTGACAACAACTTGGGGTGGAAGAAAGATTTTTTGTTTGTTATTTGGGAAGGTGGAGATTGGGGCTCCCTGTTTCGATCATCCTTTGGGTGGCCGTAGACGGGAGCCCGAATGACATAACTTTGTCTGAGGAGGAGGCTAGAGGTTTCAACCTCCTTACGCAAGACAACGACTTCCCATTGTTGGGACCTTATCCGGGAGACCGTCCTGGTAGAACGCGGCCTTTCGCCCGTTAATAAGAAAAGTAAGTTCCCTTTCTTATCTCCTTTATTTCCTGCACTTTTATTTCATTGATTTTCAACTGACTTTGTTTGTTGCAGTGGCTGAGAAGATTGAGGAGGCTACCAAGCCGAAGGACCTGGAGACAACCAGGATGAAGAGGGCCGGGAAGATCTTTAAGGACCCTCGACTGGTGACCGCTTCCCGAGTTCCTTCTTCAGGCAACGGAGCCAGATGAGGAAGGCCCCAGCCAAGTTGCGCACCAACAGAGGCCAGGTGCCTATTTTCAACCTCTGCTTGGGATCGGGGCAAAGGACTCAATTGTGGGCAGCACGGCCCTGTCCAAGGAATGTTCTAAGCATTCCATTTCCCCGGTGGATTATCAAGATTTTGTCCTATCAACAGGACTTGGAGGGGAATGAGCTGTTTGGAGCCCAAGCTCTGGCGACGGTACGTACTTTTTTACTTATGCTTTTACAATTCTCTTTCTTTCTTTTCTAAACCTTTGCTTGTTTTCTCTTGCAGGCTAACGCCCATTTTCAAGGGGCAATTCACAAGCCAAGGCTTGGAAGGTTGGCCTGGAAGATGCCACAAGAAGTTGGAGGAGCCAATCAAAAAATGAGGCCCTTGAAGCTCAATTGGCCTCTTCCACTTCTGACCGAGACGCCCGGGCTGAAAATGTCATCTTGAAGGCGCAGAAGGAAAAAGCCTTTGATGGCTGATGGACACTCAAGAATTCAAAGACTGATGGTGGAGCATGACGCCCTTCTTCATCCTGTAGCTATAGGAAGGCTGGGACGCTGCTGTGGAGGCATCCAGGATGATTTCCCGAGGTCCTTGAGCAGTCGCCCTTTCCTTGCCCAGTGCGGGTTTCAGAGCTTGGAGGTGTTACTGAAAAGCTTGCTGGCATGATCAGGATGGAGAGGAGGAAGATTCCTCCGAGGAGGAATTCGAGCCTGTCGCTAAGAAGGCCAGGGTGGAAGAATCTCCCAAGCAGCGCACTCAAACAGCCATCATCTCCTGCTGAGAGGAACTTCTACAGGGACTTCGAGGGGACGACCGAGACGTCCGAAGAAACGACTGAAACTTCCGAAGAGACTTCGGATAGTGGTTCTGAGGAATCTCAGCCTTCCAAGGCCTAGCTTTTTGTATATCTTCTTTTGAACTTTATTTTATCAGACTTGTTACCCTTCGGGGTTATTTTTATACGTTGCTTTTCTTGCTTTTTCTGTTTTAACTTTACAATCTTAATATGCATTTGAACCTTAAACATCCTTGGATTGAAATAATTCAAGCTCTTTAATATGAAG